>NC_047118.1:78496449-78660610 GCF_902500255.1 Thalassophryne amazonica
GTCTCTAAATCTTCAGTCAGATGCCAACACAGAGGTTCATCCAGATCTGCTCTATTTTATGTTTTTTGTGAAACATGGCTGAGAGCATAGAAGTAGAGAGATGGAATGCCAACCCAAGATCTCCTTCCATTGAGTTCCCTTTGTGAGTTTGTGACCCCGAGATTTCAGCCACTCGGCCGCGAGAATTGGGATAATTCACTTTCAGGTCTGCCAGCAATAACACCAGATGTGCTTGTAAAGAACACTTTCTGCCTGTTTTCTTGTATTTTCTGCCGTGTCTTCCACAAGTTATCTCCTCAAAATATGTTCAAAGTGTAGCTTGAATGAAGTTGTTGTTGATTTTAAATCGTATTCAAGACAAAACTTGCTGATATTATTGATATCAGCAAGAGCAGTCATAGTCAACCCACAGACCTGCTCCAAAGACCTACAACATGATCTTTCTACAAATAGTGTCTCTGTGCATCGTTCAGCTATACAGTGGATTTTGCACAAGGAGATGCTGTATGATGCTGTAATGCAGAGGAAGCCTTTTCTGTGTAGACGCCACAAACAGTCACTTGAGGTATGCTAATGCACATTTGGACAAGCTATCTTAATTTTGGAATAAGGTGCTGTGGACTGATGAAACTGAAATTGAGTTATTTGGACATAAGGGGTGGTATGCAAGATTCAGCAACATTCCAAGAAAAACACTTGCAACCTCCAGTAAAATTTGGAGGTGGTTCCATCATGCTGTGTGGCCAGTGCAGGTACTGGGAATTATTGTTAAAGTTGAGGGTCACATGGATTCCAGTACCTATCAGCAGATTTTTGAGAACAAAGGTTATGAATCAGTGACCAGGTTGAAGTTACACTGGGGCTGGATCTTTCAACAAGACCCTAAACACTACTCAAAATCTACTAAGGCATCTCAGTCCCCAAACCTGAATATTATTGAAAATCTGTGGTGTGATTTAACAAACCAGAGTTTGTTAGTCTAAGAATCACCCGTATATAGAAAATGTTTTAGATCTTTGAATTAAGCTTATAAAAAATGGGAGCAAAAACAAGTGTTGCGTTTGTTTTTGTTCAACAAAGTTACAATTTTAATAGTGTCGCTGCTACTGTTACAATGTTAATGACTATTTTGTGTTAAAATAATGAAGGAATATTTGATGAAATACATTCTTTGTGTATCTGCCAGTTGATTGATTGAATTTGAAATTCAGTATTTACATAAAATGTAAAATAAATACATTTAAAAAATTCCAAAGCATTACATTTAACCTTACATGTAAAATGTCTGATAATACAAGTCCAAGACATTTCCATTTTGAACCTCAACTAAAAACAAATTTAAAAAAGGAGCATGAAATAAAGTGAATTAGGGCTTCACCAATAATAGTTATAATATGAGAAATATTTTGTCATTAATTTTCTTTGTGATATGCATACTTGTACAACTCGAGGGTGATTTTCCTCAGTGAATTTTATTGTGAAAAACTTTGTTTCTCTTTTGTTGGGTCAGGGGCGTGGCTTAGTCTATAAAAACTGAAGGCGTGGTTTCATTTTTCACTTTGTGCGTGCACGCGCATAACGGCGTTTGGTGACGCAGGAGATCGGTGAGTACTCTGTTCGAATGTCACTCCCGGTGCATGACGTCATACGGTGTTTGTTTAACACCTTTGATGGTCTCGCTCTTTGTGTCACGTGGCTTACAGAAGTCCAGTTTGAAGAAGCTTCAAGTGGTCGTAGTGAGCGCGCGCGCCTCCAAAGTGCGCGAGGCATCCGTTTTCTTGCTGTGGGCGGTCGCGTGACATTTGCTGCAAAGAAGTGCAGCGTCACGGCTGAGGGGTCTGTGTGCGCGCGGGGGCGCGGGACAAAGTGGACTTTTGGTTCTGTCATTCAGCTCGAAACGTTTTGCTCTTCATTAGCTCTTTGATCCTTTTGTTGGGTGGTTCTTGCAAGTTTCGGCTGTTTTTTGGAATAGTCTGATCTGATTGGACCGTGGTGCTATGACCTCACTCCTATGACAGCAGTGTGACCCACCCCAGAAAGCATTTTTGAGGTACACCTTTTATTTTACTCAGGTTGGTCAAAAATAAAGGCTTGTTGTTTCGGAGTGTGCCGTGATAATGAGCTGACATGGGTTCAAATCCCACTTATACTGCTGGTCTGTCTCTGGAGTTTGTAATTGGCTTCGTCTCAGTCCACCCAGCTGTAACCGGGTACCAGCGTCACAGACCCAACAGTCTGCCCCTAACTGGTCCACCCTGCTTCCACTGCCGCATGTCTCTTCACCCAAAGCCATCAAATGGATTAATGGGATTATTAACCAGATCAGACAAGGTAAAACCTCTTAAATCATTCAAAAGTCAGTTTTAAGCAGAAACGAGGCAATACTTGGTGACTCTTTAAAATGACCGACGCACAGTGAACGCATCAGCTAGCAGCTTGTGTAGCTGCAGCATTCTGATCGCTTCCTCTTTTATGATGAAATAATGCTAAATTTATGTGGAAATTATTCTTGTACAAAAGCTGCAGATATGTCGCTGAGATATGGATGATGACTGGAGTGCAGTTTGAAGAAGAAACGAGGTGATTATCTTTGAACCGCGGCTAATGACTAATGTGCAGTGAAGGTAGGGCGGATTTTTAGGGGGGACCATTTGGTTGGCGACACCGGCCTTGGCTGGGCAAGTAACCTGTGATGTACCGGCATCCCTTCCAGGAGGAGTCACAGGACATATTGCTGATGATGTAAACAAGTCGGTATTTAGATGATGGTGCTTACATGAGTTTGAATAATATTCCATTGCTGTTCTGGTTCAATCCTTCTGCAGTCCATCAGATTGGCCGTTTACATGACTAATATTTTCCAATCAGATTCTCCACAGGCTGAACTTTCTTTGTACCTGTGCGCCTCAAGGACGATGACGTACTGCGAGGATGAAACATGCAAAAGTTTTTCCTACAAAGGGACAGCAGAAGCAAGTAGATTTTAATATACGAGGGCTGTCAATAAAGTAACGGTCCTTTTTATTTTTTTCAAAAACTATATGGATTTCATTCATATGTTTTTACATCAGACATGCTTGAACCCTCGTGCGCATGCATGAGTTTTTCCACGCCTGTCGGTGACGTCATTCGCCTGTGAGCACTCCTTGTGGGAGGAGTCGTCCAGCCCCTCGTCGGAATTCCTTTGTCTGAGAAGTTGCTGAGAGACTGACGCGTTGTTTGATCAAAATTTTTTCTAAACCTGTGAGACACATCGAAGTGGACACAGTTCGAAAAATTAAGCTGGTTTTCAGTGAAAATTTTAACGGCTGATGAGAGATTTTGAGGTGATTCTGTCGCTTTAAGGACTTCCCATGGTGCGAGAAGTCGCTCAGCGCTCTCAGCCGCCGTCGTCAGCCTGTTCAAGCTGAAAACCTCCACATTTCAGGCTCTATTGATCCAGGACGTCGTGAGAGAACAGAGAAGTTTCAGAAGAAGTCGGTTTCAGCATTTTATCCGGATAGTCCACTGTTAAAGGAGATTTTTTTTAATGAAAGACGTGCGGACGGGTCCGCGCGTGACGCTCCGCCACAGGAAAAACACCTCTGTTGAAAGCCTTAAGGACAAGTTGGAACATGTCCTGCTGTTAAACAATTTCTCATATACTCACTCCACTGAAAGCCATCAAAAGCCGCCTGGATTTTACAAATGGTTATCAACACGGAGGTTGATAACCAGTTGGGACATGTCCAGCTCTCCACAAGTTCTTTTATACTCACTGGGCTGGTAAGCACTGAAAGCCGAGATAGACATGTCCCAATTTGTCCTCTAACACTCTGAAACGGAGGTGTTCCTTTGTCTCGCTTCATCAGCGAATCGGTCGTGACACGCGAAGCCTCCGCGCGGCTTTCCATGACAAAATCTCTTGTTAAAAGTGAAATCTGCCGGAAAATGGATGATGTCCAGGTCTTGTGATAACCAGAGAAAGAGCACACGACGGTCTCGTATCCACAGAGCCATCAGCTTAGAAATGATCCAGTGGTTTGTGCCGCAGCTCGCAGCGCGGCGCACCGACCGTCCTTTAAAGGGGTCCTTAAACCTGTAGTTAAAGTCCTTATTCTCTGTGAAGCCCGTAAAATTTTCACTGAAAGCCAGATAAATTTTTCGAATGGTTTCCAGGTGCCAGTCTCTAACAGCTTCTGAAAAAATTCTGATGGAAAAAAAGTCCTTTTCATTCCGCCATTTCCAGACAATGAAAATCCGACGAGGGGGCGGGACCACTCCTTCCACAAGGCGTGCTCACAGGCGAATGACGTCACCGACAGGCGTGGAAAAACTCACGCATGCGCACGAGGGTTCAAGCATGTCTGACGTAAAAACATATGAATGAAATCCATATAGTTTTTGAAAAAAATAAAAAGGTACGATACTTTACGGACAGACCTCGTACTGTGTTTGTGTCTATATGAATACATGGGTTGTTACATAATTGTGTATTAACCACCAGCCTTTATAGGGCATCTGGTCATAGTGATAAGGTGGAAGTTAAACGCCCAGACTGACATCCGAGTTTTTTTTTTTTTTTTAAGAAAAGAAAAGAAAAAAATACCTCCTGCAGTTTTAGCAGCAAAAATAGAAAATGTGGTCCCATTTTTTTTTAAATAAACTTTTGATGTGGCCAGCTAGAACAACTTTGTACACTTGCAAAAATAGGTCAATCCGATTGTTGTGAACAACATACATGTATCTAATCATTTTTACCTCAGCCATGTAAAGGATACCTGCAGTTTCGCCTATCAGTTTTATTCCTTTTTGATCGGATTTTTGGAATCCTTCATACAACCCCTGGCAAAAATTATGTAATCACCGGCCTCGGAGGATGTTCATTCAGTTGTTTAATTTTGTAGAAAAAAAGCAGATCACAGACATGACACAAAACTAAAGTAATTTCAAATGGCAACTTTCTGGCTTTAAGAAACACTATAAGAAATCAAGAAAAAAAGATTGTGGCAGTCAGTAATGGTTACTTTTTTAGACCAAGCAGAGGAAAAAAATATGGAATCACTCAATTCTGAGGAAAAAATTATGAAATCACCCTGTAAATTTTCATCCCCAAAACTAACACTTGCATCATATCAGATCTGCTTGTTAGTCTGCATCTAAAAAGGAGTGAACACACCTTGGAGAGCTGTTGCACCAAGTGGACTGACATGAATCATGGCTCCAACACGAGAGATGTCAATTGAAACAAAGGAGAGGATTATCAAACTCTTAAAAGAGAGTAAATCATCACGCAATGTTGCAAAAGATGTTGGTTGTTCACAGTCAGCTGTGTCTAAACTCTGGACCAAATACAAACAACATGGGAAGGTTGTTAAAGGCAAACATACTGGTAGACCAAGGAAGACATCAAAGCGTCAAGACAGAAAACTTAAAGCAATATGTCTCAAAAATCGAAAAATGTACAACAAAACAAATGAGGAACGAATGGGAGGAAACTGGAGTCAACGTCTGTGACCGAACTGTAAGAAACCGCCTAAAGGAAATGGGATTTACATACAGAAAAGCTAAACGAAAGGCATCATTAACACCTAAACAGAAAAAAACAAGGTTACAATGGGCTAAGGAAAAGCAATTGTGGACTGTGGATGACTGGATGAAAGTCATATTCAGTGATGAATCTCGACTCTGCATTGGGCAAGGTGATGATGCTGGAACTTTTGTTTGGTGCCTTTCCAATGAGAGTTATAAAGATGACTGCCTGAAGAGAACATGTAAATTTCCACAGTCATTGATGATATGGGGCTGCTTGTCAGGTAAAGACACTGGGGAGATGGCTGTCATTACATCATCAATAAATGCACAAGTTTATGTTGATATTTTGGACAATTGAAAGGATGTTTGGCGATGATGAAATCATTTTTCAAGATGATAATGCATCTTGCCATAGAGCAAAAACTGCAAAAACATTCCTTGCAAAAAGACACATAGGGTCAATGTCAATGAGCAGATCTGATTTGATGCAGGTGTTAATTTGGGGGATGAAAATTTACAGGGTGATTCCATAATTTTTTCCTCAGAATTGAGTGATTCCATATTTTTTTCCTCTGCTTGGTCTAAAAAAGTAACCGTTACTGACTGCCACAATCTTTTTTTCTTGATTTCTTACAGTGTTTCTTAAAGCCAGAAAGTTGCCATTTGAAATGACTTTAGTTTTGTGTCATGTCTGTGATCTGCTTTTTTTCTACAAAATTAAACAACTGAATGAACATCCTCTGAGGCCGGTGATTCCATAATTTTTGCCAGGGGTTGTATAAACATAGCTGTAGTCACGTCTCAATAAGATCTGAATCCTACATGTCTTGAACAGATTTTTGCTTGCTAAGGTAATCAGAAAATGCTGTTTATACCAGGGCATGGGCTAAAGTTCTCCGTCACATGACAGATTCCAGTCATTTGGAAAATTTAACCACACATACGCGTGCGCACGTGGTGCCATGCGTGTTTTGATACTCAATGATACAATGATACTCTCATTGTCAAAGCAACATCCCATTCTGCACGAATCAAAGCAGCAGCAATGTCAGCGTGGATGGCGCCACACCGCGGAGGGACAATGTGAATTTTCACTCTTCTCCGCTCTTTTTACTTTGCCATGAGCCACGGTCCTTCTCCCTGTCTTCGTGGGAACATTGGCAGACCTTCCCCAAGTAGAGCAGGGTGTGGCTTTGCTTTCAACCAATGAAGCAATGCTTTGATCTGCTGCTTCCTTTATTCATTTTTTTTATCTTAATTTTTCCTTGCTAAAACCCTAAAGAGCATATGTCTGTGAGTAATATTTACCTTTTTTATGTTAAACCAACCTGTTATGGTCTCCTGAAACAGTTGATAGATGTATTTTATAACTTAAAAATGGGACCGATGCTAACGCGTTAGCATGTGTGGTGTTTTCAAGGTTAAAGTTAGCGTTAAGCTGTTCACATCTCAGCACGTTTATGTGCATTTGTTTTCTGTCTAATAATTAATGGCTCAGTGTTTGTTGTTGTGAAAGAGTCAAATGTATTACAAATTGTAATATTTTTTAATTTATTTTTATTTATATATTAATAATAATAATAGCAACAACAATAATAGTAATAATAACTAATAATGCTCCAATACAACTTTAGAGAAACAAAAAGAGCCTGATAAATGGACAGCCTACTTAAAATCACACCACAGATTTTAAATAATATTCAGGTCTGGGGACTGAGATGGCCATTCCAGAATGTTGTACTTGTTCCTCCGTATATATGCCTAGTAGATTTTGAGCAGTGTTTCGGGTTGTTGTCTTGTTGAAAGCTCCAGCCCCGGCGCAACTTCAACCTGGTCACTGATTCATAAACACTGTTCTCAAAAATCTGCTGATATTGACTGGAATCTATGTGACCCTCAACTTTAACAATAATTCCCAGCACCTGCACTGGCCACACAGCCACACAGCATGATGGAACAACCTCCAAATTTTACTGTAGGTAGCAAGTGTTTTTCTTGGAATGCTGTGTTCTTTTTCAGCTATGCATGCTGCCCCTTGTTATGTCCAAATAATTCAATTTAGTTTCATCAGTCCACAGCACCTTATTCCAAAATTAAGATGGCTTGTCCAAATGTGCTTTAGCATACCTCAAGTGACTCTGTTTGTGGCATGTACAACCCCAATTCCAATGAATTTGGGACGTTGTGTGAAATGTAAATAAAAACAGAATACAATAATTTGCAAATCCTCTTCAACCTATAAATGGAATACACCACAAAGACAAGATATTTAATGTTCAAACTGATAGACTTTTTTGTTTTTTGTTTTTTTTGCAAATATCTGCTCATTTTGAAATGGATGCCTGCAGCACATTTCAAAAAAGCTGGGACAGGGGCAACAAAAGACATTCCACAGGTGAACAGGTTAATTGAAAACAGGTGAGTGTCATGATTGGGTATAAAAAGAGCATCCCCAAAAGGTTCAACTGTTCACAAGCAAAGATGGGGTGAGGATCACCACTTGGTGAACAACTGCGTGAAGAAATATTCCAACAGTTTAATGCCGCATTCACACCGGGCGCGACGCGAGCGACTGCAGCCACAGATTGCCATGTAATACCTATGTAAGGACACGCTTTGGCGCTAAACCGCGCGACGCGATGGAGGCGAGTGAAGCGACGCGAGTGAAGTGATTTTGAGCGTTTTGCGCATTTGTGGCACGATATTGCGTCGCCTCACGTCTCGCTGCCCTCCTCCCCAAGTTCAAAAATGAACTTTTTCATCTCGTCGCTCCGCGATGACCAATCAGGGACTGAATATGTAGTGACGTGGAGATGTCTGGAGTTTGACTGCTACCTGTATCTGGTAGCAGCCTGTGAGCAGGACTTATGTCTCTTTTGTCCTTTATTTCACAATCATGACAGAGTTTTTGGAGCGAACAGTAGCACCACAGCAGTGGGGAATGGAGTTTTTTATTTTTACTTTACGTGCGCGCGCGAATCGTACTGGAGATTATTTTACTTATTAACTACACACCTGTATAAAGCAAATGGTGACTGGTTTCTAAACACAATTATGACAGAGTTTTTGGAGCGAGCAGCAGCCCTACTTGCAGCAGCAGGGAGCGGAGCTTTTTCCTTTTCTTTTTGTTTTACGTGCGCGCACAAGCGAATCGACTGTAGAGAATATTTTATTAATTAACTACACAGATGTATAATAAAACAAATGGTGACTGGTTTCTAAACACAATTATGACAGAGTTTTTTGGGGGAAGAGAGAGCTGCAGCAGGCAGCAGAGTTTTTTTTTTTTTGTGTGTGTGCGCGAACGGGACAGTTGATCCTCAGACTGGGTCCCGCAGAGGTGGAAGGACCGCTGAAAGCGGCCGTCACCCAGACACAACTCCTGCAGCAAATAAGGATACTCTCTGTATTGGGAGCTTTCCACAGCAACTCGCTCCGTGTGATCGAGGTGAGTCATGTTAGCTTGACTGACAACCGGAGCCGGCGAGCGGAATGGAAGCTCCTCCTATTTGATGACGCACCGGGGCGAATTTTCGCAGCGAAAGTCCACCCAAGCAGAGTGACACACCAGGCGAAGGAGGCGCGTCCGTCGCCTGGCGACCCACGCAAATTTGTAGCGTCTGATCGCGCCTGGTGTGAACGCGGCTTAAGAACAATGTTTCTCAACATTGTTACAAGGAATTTAGGGATTCCATCATCGACAGTCCATAATATAATCAGAAGATTCAGAGAATCTGGAGAACTTTCTACACGTAACCGGCAAGGCCGAAAACCAACATTGAATGCCCACGACATTCGATCCGTCAGGTGGCACTGCATTAAAAACCGACATCATTGTGTAAAGGATTTTACCGCGTGGGCTCAGGAGCACTTCAGAAAACCGTTATCAGTTAACACAGTTTGTCGCTACATCTACAAGTGCAAGTTAAAACTCTACCATGCAAAGCGAAAGCCATACATCAACAACATCCAGATGGGTATTGATAAGATTTTATCTATCAGTGCCATTATCGATTCTGCTTATCAATCCGATTCCTTATCGATTCCCTTATCGATACCTCTTGTGAATTTTGTACTAAAAGTAGGCTTTACAGGTTTTCTATGTATTTCATTAAGTCTTAAAGTAAATAAATATGAAATTGGTCACTGTATCCTTCATCTCTGGACATAAATAAAAATAAACAAAACGGTGTCTCGCTTTGAAGTTATTAATTCCGACTGGACTCATTCTAACTTGACTCGGCAGAGAGCCGTGCAGCGTTTGGAGCTGTGTGAACAGAACGGAGGACGATTCTCGTTTCTTTCTCGCAACAAGACAGGAATCCCAGTTAGTAACTTTAATCCGCACAAAATGACTCACGATTGACATATTCAGGGATGAAAGTGGTGAAAAACAAAAAACCCAAAATTACCCCCCCAACACCACCCGCACGAAAATGTTTGAATTCTAGAAGCTCTGAAATGCAATCTGGGACTATTCCAGACAATAAACTGGAGTGAGTGCAGCATCCATTTAGGTTAGAAAAAAAACCTAACTTTCCTTATTCAAATTCATTCCAGTAGTATTCTGCTCTTACTAGGATGCAGCAGTTTTCTAGCTTTGCAGATAGTTCTGGAGGAAATCACTGAAGAAATGAACACATTGAAAATATGGTTTGACCAAAACAAACTGTCATTAAACCTAAATAAGACAGGGATGAAATGGAGGTGTGAGAGTCACTAGGTGTTCACAGGAAACACATGTATTTCTGTATGTATGTATGTATGTATTTATTTATGTATGTTTATTGTTAGTTGGTTTTATATTTTCTGTTGTTTCTATTCAGGTTCTTTTTGTCTCTTTCTCTAAAATTGTATATAATAACTAATCATTAGATTATTAATATATAAACAAAATAAATTTAAAAAATATTACAATTTGTAATACATTTGACTCTTTTACGACAACAAACGCTTATTATACAGAAAACAATGCACCCGAACGTGATGACAGCTGCAACTGCTTAATGCTAACTTTAACATTGAAAATGCCATAGACATGCTAATGCTTTAGTATCGCTCCAATTTTTAAGTTATAAAATACATCTATCAACTGTTTCAGAAGACCATAACAGGTCGGTTTAACTTAAAAAAGGTAAAGGTACTAATGCTCTTTAAGGTTTTAGCGGGGGAAAATTAAGATAAAGCGAAAGGGGAAAAAAAATGAATAAACGAAGCAATAGATCGAAGCAGTCTGCACAGGACAGGAGGGTTGCAGAAACAGACACCACACCCATCTCTGGATGGAGCCGCACCTCAAACAGAGAAGAAAAAAACAAAATCGGGCATCAGAAAGACAACAAATACAGTATAATTTAACATTAAGCAATAAGAAAAACAGAAGAAATACTAAAGTGATTGCCGGCCACTCGCCCAAAGCTTCACTGAAAGACCCAGAATTTAGATAAAATTGAGGCCGCGGCCTGCTCCGTTTCCTAATAAAATTAATTTAAGAGTAAAAAGCACAGAAACATACTATGCCAGTATGCTAGCCATACGAAAGGGAAAATAAGTGTCTCTTAAGTCTGGATTTGAAAGCAGAGGTGCCCAACCTTTTTTGAACTGAGATCTACTTTTAAAGTTGACAGTGTATCGAGATCTACCAAGCCATATCAAACACCATAGCGTAGCAACAATATGTTGTGTACCAATATAATAACACAATTTTTGTTGTGATGAATACCCTAGTAGTCCTGCACCCTGAGAACGCAGAACCTGGGCCGGTACATAAGGTTTAATTAGGTCAGCTAAGTAGGGAGGTGCCAGTCCATGAACAGTTTTATAGGCCTGTAGCAGAACCTTAAAATCTGATCTCACAGAGACAGGAAGCTTGTGAAGAGATGCCAAAATGGGTGTAATGTGGTCAAACTTTCTCCTTTCTGTCAAATGTCTGGCAGCAGCATTTTGAACCAGTTGGAGAGCCCTAATACTGGACTGCAGTAAACCAGAAAATAGAACATTGCAGTAGTCCAATGTAGAAGAAACAAATGCATGAATCAGGGTCTCAGCATCAGCCATAGACAGGATGGGATGAATCTTCGCTATATTTTGCAGGTGGAAGAAAGCAGTCCTCGTAATATCTCTAATGTGGAGGTCAAAGGACAACGTAGGATCAAAAATTACCCCAAGGTTCTGCTGTCAGTGTGATGTATGACACATGAGCTTCGGCTAAGCATCAGTTGGTCAAATTGATATTAAAAGTCCCTGATCTTGTGCTCCAACTATAATTCTTTCTCCATCAAAACCAAGTTCTCCATTTGTAAGCCACCGTATAGATCCTTCTTTATCTATGTATTCCTTTTCCAGTTCTTCTTGGAATTGTCAAGCCCTTCTGTGCTGTTTCCATCTGTCCACTCAGAGGTTTTGTTCTCTTTTGCTGTATTTTCCCCCGGTCTGACTTGCTGGTTTAGTTGCAGGTGTCAGATCATTGCTTTCTCTTTAGAGGTTTTCTGCCAATTTAATAATGGAGGTCTGTTGTGATAAGGTCTTACTATGATGTTGTGCTTCCTTTTTCGTGACTTCTTCTTGAGAACTCTTTAAGTACTGCCCGATACTTATATTTATTTATTATGCTGTATAAGCGTGATTGATTTTTGTGAGACCCAGATCGCCTTCTCTACGAGGGAGATACATTCTCTCCATGCATTGATTTCTATATGTAACTTTGTGTGGGGTGAGCATCTTGGATGAGGCTGTTAAAAGCCCATTATCCGAGCAGCTGGTGGCTATGAGGACTGGACAGGCTCCGCCCTCATGTTCCTCCACTACAGTCCCACCTGCTTTGTACGCCAGACGCTGTATATAAAATAATTATTTTGTAGCAGATTAATCATTTTTTGTCAGAGCTTGGATGTTGAAAACACCTCTAATCACTTCTGGAATCAGAGGACATTTAGAGCTTTTTTCCTGTTTCTGTCTCGTGCGCTGAGGTGGAAAACGTATTTGCAACAGCTTAAAATGTTTTTGTATTTTGTATAAAGCACAAGACTTCCTCTCCCAGCGCTCGTTAATTACCTTATATCATTCATTACTTATTCCATACATGACTTACTGTATTTAAGTTTGGGGAACCACCTACAAAACTAATACAAATCCTAGATTTTTGCTTCAAAAGAAAGCTTTAAGAATTATTAGTAAGAAACCATATTGTGAGCCAACAAATCCATTGTTTGTCCGTTTGCATATTTTGGGATTTGATTGATTATATCATAATACAAATTATGTTCAAAGTACAAAACAAACTTCTACCACATGTCCAGGACCTGTTTAAAATGAGGGACTCCAGTTATAATTTACGAGCAACATTGTTATTTCAGAAATCAAAGATTCGAACTACTGTAAAACGTCATTGCATTTCTGTTAAAGCTGTTAACATTTGGAATAATTGCCCGGATAACATAAAATCACTTAGTACTTTGATTGGCTTTAAAAGGCTCTACAAAAAGTATTTGATTACTTGCTATAGCATATTAAATTAGGTTTATTGATTTTGTTTTGTTTTCTTGGTGCACTGCTGCTTGCATGTTTGTGTTTTTGAAATTTTAGTTCCAGGATCAATTTATGCTTCAATGTATTAGTTTTCATGGGTATATGTATAATTTTTGCTTCTGCCTACACCCTTTTGGGCACATTGGTACATTGTCTGATTAGTTTCTTTCTTTCTTTGTATGTTTTTATGTTGTCTTGGATCTGTGTGCGCCAAATAAATTCATTCATTCATTCATGTAAGTATTTGTAATGTTTTTATTATAATGGCTTGGTAAAACAGTTGCATGTTCATTCCTTCTTTATAAGCAGCTGTAAAAGTATGTTGATGATAGATTTTGTTATAATGGATCAAATGAGCTCTGCTGTGTGTGCGCATGAACGCAATGACTCGCACTCAAGATGAGCATTTACGCAAAACGCCAGCTTGCAAAAGAGTGATTTTGCAGTCAATAACGGATGAACACAAAAGTTGGATCACGGTGTCAAAATGACTGTGTTTAAAGTGGCGGAAGAAATAAAGCCGGCGGGAAGAAGCGCAGAGGCGACTGTCCAGGAATGCAGAACGCCAGTGCGCAAAACGATTGTGCAGACATTAACGGAAAAACACGAAGTTAAAAGTTGGATCATGGTGTCAAAATGACTGCAAGTCATGGCAGAAATAAAGCCAGCAAGAAGAAGGGCAGAGGCGACTGTCCAGGAACCCGTGGTTTGGTTGTAGCTGGTCTGGTGCATTTAATGACTTTGGAACACAGGTGAACAGCAGCCTGGCGCACAGATGCGCACACCGGTCGGACTGTACTGGAGCATCTATTTTTGGACTGCATTTACAAAATGTGACGACATCTTGAATGGATGCTGTGTATTGGAAACCCACACTTTAAAGGGACCAAGTGTGGGAGGGCTGGAGGTTTGGACCAAACCCATGCCTAAACATGCACCGTCGCATTACATGGCTCTACATGGATCATATGTGGCTAGGATTTCATCCATTCGAGGCTGGATGGGGCTCAAATGACAGTTCAGTCGTGGCTCACGAGAGGCTGATACGTGGCACATGTGAGGTACATAGAGGCACCTTAGTAGCGGATATGTGACAGCTTAAAACGTGGATCATTCTTCAAATAATCACTGACACACCCATGCGTGGCTCATTATTCATGGATTATTATTCGGTGGGAAGGAGGCTTAACTTATGAAGCTCAACCTGTGGTCAGTCTACTATGCCAAACCCAAACCCATTTTGTTTATTTCTATTTATGTCCAAAGATCTCTGATCCAGTGACCATATACAGATTTTATTTATTTTATTCCAGAATCTTTCAACTTCTTCTCTCTCAGGTGGCTGTTGTACTTCTATTGTCTTTTACATGTTCCTGTAAACTAGCCTTGGGTTTTCTGCAAACTGCTTGTTTACCTGTTTTGCATTTATTTCCTTGTCTTTGCTTTCACTCAGGCTTGATGTTCTGCCAGCCTCCCACCCATTTGTTTGTCACGCGACGTAAGGAACCAGACACATTTCAGTGTTTTGCACAGAACAGATTTGAAATCATCATTTGCAGGGTCACTATGTTTCGACCGTCTCATCTGCCTGGTTCGCTGTGTCCTCTTTTCTCCTCAGACACAGGCGGCAGGCTCGGGGGTGTGGCCATGCCTCTTGCACTGAGGGTCTGGTCACACCTCTTACACAGAGCGTGGAATGAGAGTGACATGCAGTTTGTGGAAATGAGACGAAATGTCAGTGACTCATGGGAACAAAAAAGCATGTCTATAATCCTACTGCGCAGAGTCGTACTGTGTTTTCTGCGTGTAGTTCTGTGCACCGAACCTTTGCGAGCGTACTGTACCGTTCAATACGGATACATGTATTTTATATATATATATATATATATATATATATAGTGTGTGTGTGTGTGTGTCTGTTTATATATTATATACACTGCTCTGCTCTAAGTTGAGCACTTTGTGTAATTATCTGCTGTGGTCTTTTCCTTTAAACCCCCAATTACACAGGGATTTAAAGAATGCACAGCGCACGCCAAGGCCCTAAAAAGGCATCCTTAATCGAAGCACACAGGACGCCACGGTCGCTGTGAAGTATGGCACATATTCCAAACAAACACAGAAGGGTCGCTGAGGTTGGAGGATGCTCAATAGATGCATAGATGATGCCACGGTTGGCCAACGGATACTGAATGAATGCACATTGTTCGGGACTGTTTGCTGTCATTTTATGAATAAAGTTAATTTTTATAAAACGTGGTTATGAAGCACAAAATGAGTTTCTGGTCAGCTGATGTCCACAGAATTCATCAGAAAGTTTTATGCGTGTTCAAAATGCATATGTTTTGAACATGCAAAACATATGTTGTTTCTGAGTGTTGCTTCCATTTACATTTATGGCCCCATTAAATGTAAAACTTATTTTGAAATCATGCTACAGGATTATGCTTAAACAGCTTTTCAATCTTTTAGCATTTAGTTTGTCAGTAAACCTTGGTAACCTTTACAAATCAAGTTTCTTACACAAAGTGGAGACATTTCTGAAAAAAGTACAAAAAGTACAAAAATTTATGGTCAAAATTCACAGTGAAATACAACAGGTGTATAATGTATAGGCACATGACGACAAAGGTGCCCCACTCCGTCCCATAACGCTTTGCAACAGTGACTTTGAAAAACCATTTGAAAAACACATACACACACTAGTGCTGTCAGATGATTAAAACATTTATGTACTTGATTACAGGGTCTGTAATTAGTTAATCTAAATGAATCACATTTAATTGCATGTACAGTTTTGTCAGAAATCACCCCTCAGGTCTGTGTGTTTTTGGGGCATTTAATAATCTGTGGTAAAATTAAAGGATCTGGGTTATTTCTGTTAAACAAGCTGTGACGTAAATTGATCTTAAATCAGGAGAACTTTCTACCTGTAATTAGGATGGATTAAATGCAGACTGATTTCATTGTATGTATGTATGTATATGTACAATGACACTAGCAGGCTGTATTGTATAGGATGTCTGTAAAAACACAGAATTGTGGGAGTTTGGAGATGTTGAATCTGATTCTACAGAATGACTCCTTTCATAATTATATTATTTCATATTTAAATCTGGCCATTGAACAAAATCTGGATGGAAAAACATGAACGTTTTTAATCTCTTTTAACCCTGTTTGAGTTCAGTGCTGACGTTAATTCACATTGTTAAAACTGAGCTAACATTTTGTGCACGAGTGTCGGTAAACGCACAAACTCTCACATTTGAGATTTAGCAATAAGTTAAAAGAAAGTTGCTTTGGTATAAAAAAGTATTGAAATCTGTTATTGCTCTAAAAAAAGTATTTTTACAGACCAAGTCACTGACGTCTAAACAAAACTGAGCACAGTGTGACTGAATGCGTTGTAGGTGCTGTAATTAATCAGAAATAGCTCTTTATTTTGACAGCCACAATTTTAATACTTAATAGGGACAGCTTGCAGTTATTGCAACATTGTAGCCTGGACTTATTTATGAGTTACCTAGGAAGGTAGCGATAGCTACAATTAGCTTGCCACCATGTGTCGTCTCACCCTGCTCAGTGTGCCGCTCTCGTTGGAGCGACAACACACAGAATGTGTCTCTTTCAGTGCAGCTTCTTGTTCTGACTTTAACACGAAGTTAACACCCAAGTCTTTCATCACCAACTGTAAATGGTCATCATAACATTCCAATCGTATCTTTCTGAACTCTTCCGCATCACACTCCATCATGTCAATGTTTACAATGTGCTTGAGCAATAATAGGCGAAGTTGCTCATAAACTTTAAGTTTCTTAAATATTTATTATGCCCACTCTTAAAACTTTAATTATCTTTATAATGTTATTACTGGTAAATTTTAGAATTAATTTAGATGAGATATACTCATGATCTCACAGGAATATATCACAATTATCTGGGAACTACTTTTTGCGCATGAATTCATCAAACACGTCGGCCGTGGGCGCGTACTAACACATAATACCCAGAAACTGTGGAAAGTTGTTCGGCCAAAACGAGAGCGTCCACTTTTAGCTTGCCATAAGCTAAGCTAGTGACGCGCGTGAGAGTATGGCGTTGTCCCTTAGCAGTTTGTATCCTCTTGTCTTCATATTCTTGTATGGCTTCCAAAAGTCTCCTGTTTTGTCTCGCTGGTTACAGCCTTAAAAATCCACAGAGTAATCAGGAAGCCTACCATCACCTGAGTCCTTCATTAACCTGGTCCTTAACCTGATAGCTTAAGGACCTTCTCTGACCCTGTCCAGCTCTCCTAGAATAACTGCCTCTCTCCTGGAATCTCCTCCATGCTCTTGACACTGTGCTGGGAGACTCAACAAACATGGTAATTGCACGTACTGATGTGCCATCCTGGAGGAGTTTGACTATCTCTGCAACCTCTTTAGGGTCCAGGTACTGCAACGTGCTGCTCATGGTGACACTGATGCGAACCAAATGCAAAACTAGTAAAAACTCAGTCAGAAAAGATGAGGACAGAAAAAAAGGCAGAGGTCTCCACCTGTAAAATATTCCTGTTTTGGGTGTTGTCTCGTGCTCTTGTAGTGCACCTGTTGTTAATTTCATTAATCAGCTGAAACTGATTAACAACCTCTCTGATACACAAGATCAATCACCCAGAAGTTGAATTGACTCGACACTATACTCTGATTAAAAACTGTTCCTTTAATTTCTTTGAGCTGTGTATGAACCTGTTCAGGTTTCTGTGGACACAGTTATCTCAGCTGTTAGACTCCAGGCAGCTCAGAACAGAATTTTAGTGCCGGTGTAGCAGACCGGACGGTCCACCCCTACAAATCGGTCCACCTTTTGCATCTGTGCATGTATCATTTCGGGCCACAAGGAGCACGTCTGAGATGGAGTCTCCTCACCCAAAGCAATGAAATGGATTAATGGGATTATTAACCATCAGATGATAAAGGTAAACCCTCTTAAATCATTCTAAAGTCAGTTTTAAGCAGAAACGAGGTGAAATTCCGTGACGCTTTGAAATGTCCGATGTGCAGTGAACACATCAGCAGCTGGTGTAGCCACGGCACTCTGATCACTTCCGCCGCCTTTTGTGATGAAATAATGCTGAATCTAAGTGGAAATGATTGCTGTACTAAAGCTTCAGATATTTGTCACAGAGATAGATGACTGGTGTGCAGTTTGAAGCAGAAATGAGGTACGTGAACCGCGTCATTAGGGGGGACTGATTCTTAGGGGGACTATTCAGTCGGTGACATGGGCTGCTTATTCACTCCCACTGATAGTTCACATACTTTGATCACAAAATGTTCAACACTTCAAGCCTCACAATATTTTTCCACTTTGGCCCTTTCTGAGAAACAAATCCCTCAAATTTATTTACAAACAGAACAAATACTTACAGGTAGGCCTGTCACAATAACAAGATTTGCTGGATTGCCTTAGAAAATATCATGATAATAGATAATATTGTTGACCTTATTGTAATGCCATTTTTTGCCACTGATGATGCAGGGATGCACCGATCCACATTTTTTCACTTCTGAGCCTATCACGATATATGAATTTGGATATCTGCTGATACAGATATTATTCAGATTCTAGAACTCTGTTTGCTGTACTATTCTTATTATCATTACTGTTGATTTTATATGATATTTTGTATCCCCATTTATACAGCTTCATGATGAAGTCGTATAGAGAAGGATTTTCTTAAAAAGAAGACCTGAAAGTTCAGCTACAATTTGTCAGAAGGTACATCTAAGACGCAAACCTAGATTTGATGTTTTGTTGAAAGAATTTAATACATTTATTTATTGTTGTGTCAGTGGCTGAAGTTTAATCTCTTGAACACTTGATGGCGCACTTGCTCTGAATACATGAAGCATTTACATGAAGCGGTCAGAAATTTCCTTATTTACAAAACTCATGAAACCAACAACAACAAAAAAATTAATAAATGTACTTAAATTACTCATATTTAAAGTCAGTCTGGTTAACTCGTCTCATCCTGGCTGATTTTGTCATTCTGTTATGGTTAAAAAAATCTTTCCGTTATTTAATGTGGTGCATTCTCAAATGTTTGATTTGGGTCACGACGGACCATCTGCCTCTCGGTTCAACGGCTTTCCAAATATTTCACGTTGCTGTCTTGGGTTTGTGGTGCTCAGGGGACATGTCCGTGACAGAACGTCTTAGGCGGCTGTTAACCGCAGAAAAGACCTCCCAAACGGAGGCATCTTATAAGCAGCACTCGCTCCTTGTCTCAGTGAGAGCCACACCTCCATTCAGAAATCCCCTCCCCTTCTCTGCATCAACGGAAGCACTTGTGATTCACAGATGTTTCACAGAGTTTTCCTATATCTGAAAACCCGCAGGTTGCATCAGAAAATTCCAATCCGTGAATTACGTTTGTTTCGGAACCCAGTACCGATACTGGATAGGATCGGCCCCATCCCTATAATGACATTAATGCAAGGACATCCTTTCAAACACTGTTTGTGAATGTGTGACATTTTGCAGTCATGTTTATATTTGCATTGTCAGACAAATGCATGGTTAATGGAACACTGTGTGGGAAGGGGAGAGAATCTCTCGGCAACTCGTAAGTCTATTCTGATTCAAAGGGATGCGATTTGATTATACAATGACTGTCTGCATCTTTTTTCTATATAGGATTTCTTTTGACTACGTGGTACTCTTTGCAAATCAGTGTATTTATAATTATCCAGAATGAATTTATTCCCAACATATTCTTTAACAGTTCAGCCACATTTGCACCCATGTGGCTTTGATTCTTTGATTCTAAACTCTGAAAGCCAGGAGGGCTGTTGTGTGGGCTTATGTACAGTACATAACATCAAAACATCAGTAACATAAAAAGTAAGAATTATAAACTACCCGCTGGGTAGTACTATAGGAGCACATGTTGTTAAACGCCGCTTCCACCTTTGAGAGAGAAAAATGGGGGGGAAAAAACCTCTTCATATCCTACTCCCACAACAAGATGGCTATTTCCTGTCTACCAATTTGGCCACTACTCCTGATGTTATCAACCCAAAAAAATATGACCCCTCATTAACCGTTAGTATATTAGAGTGAGGATAAAACGGTGACTACGTATTTCATACTACAAACCATCAGGAAAAAATAAAAAATAAAAGGACAGGCAAGGTCACCGTTTACACCTTTAAAAGTCTTATGTTGAGGTGCTTTCTCAGGGTAGAATAGTTGATATGAAGCAAACAAACTTAGTGAGCGTCCATGTAGTCCCTCAGATCAGACGAGACGAAAAGTTCTCGCTTGAAAGAGACTCCTGTCTAACTTAATTCCAGTTTGTTGAGAAAGTCTTCTGCATCTTTTTGTGTTTCAAACTTGTGCTCGACATCAGGGATAGACCGATAATCGGATGGGCCGATAATCTGCATTGCCTGATAATCCCTCTGGTTGTTCTGTAGGGAAAGACCGATAATCAGCCGATGGCCATAATTGTCATCAATAATTATTATTGATTGTTGGTCTATCCTACTCAACACCGTTCTGGTTCACAGTCAGAGTGGCCAGGAAGTGCATATTAAAGTAGATGCTTTTGCTTATTAGAGCCCGACACACCCTGCTGAAAACCTCCTGCCTCTCTCAAACTGAAGCAGATGGTAAATCCTGATGTATGACCTGTGCATCAGATTCTAAATTAGGTGTTGCCCTCACAGCTGCCATTATCCTCACTTTGTCCCTGGAGTTGTGAAGTTTGATGATCACCTGGCCGGGTACGTCTGCCCTGTGCCCCTGTTCGATTTTAACACGTTTTTCAGCACCAGGGTTCGTTTCTAAGCCAAACACAGTGGACAGCCAGAAGTTGAAAAGTACATAGGGCATTTTCTCTCTGTGCCTTTTCCCAAATTGAGAATACAGATGTGTCCATCTGTTCCAGTTCTCCACATCATTCCCATTAGCAGCCATTATCGGAATTTTCTTCTCTGCTTCAGTGAGTCTTCCCTCCAGCCTGGTCACCACATCCTCCACATACGAGACTGTTCTGCTGCAGTAATGCATTTTGACTGGCTCTCCAGCATCATAGATATTTTTCCCAAAGTCTCTGTAAACTTGGAAAGCATCTTTTTCAATACGTTGTTGAAGTCTTAAGTCACCTTGTGGATCAGAGCTGTGGTGTTCACGGTGGGTGAGGACTCTTCATCCGGTTGGCTAGCACTTGTGGTCATTTTGTGTGAGTTGATTTTCATCTATTTTGACATTGCGTAATGTCAAAAAAGCAGTTTTTCTATTTCTTGCTGATTCTTATGTCACTTTCAGTGTAATTGGTCAATGAGAGAACCACATGTATAAAGTGTGATTAAAGACGTCTGGGTGGAGGCTTCTGCAAACATGTCTCCTAGCCAGCCATCATCACGTGATCCCCCACAAACTGTTTATTTTTAAATAGGATTAAAGAACATGTTCATTGTTTAGTGGCAAAAAAGTTCAGTTGGAGAAAATTGAGCTTGAAAGTTTTCACCGAGGTGTAAGAAAATTCAGTAAGGTATGTCTTCTATAATATATTCCAATTCTAAGGTAGAACTCTGCTAGTGTATACTAAGGTATATCTAAAAAAGGAAGAGTAGAATAGAAGAGTAGAGTAGAGTAGGGCCACTTGGGTGCCTGGTCTTGAGAACCAGGGATGGTAGGTTGAAAAGATTTTTTATCCCATGGGAACTCTCCCTACCCACCCAAGCGGCTTAAGAAAATGGACATATAAGAAAATAGACATAATGTATATAAGTGATATTTACATAATGAGGGTAATGAACAACATATACAAGAAATATGGTTACTATATAATATTATAGGAGTTAGCGTCTAAAACATAAATATTAATACAGGAGAAGATTGTAGTATATGTATACTTAGTCTGTAGACTAGTAGTAAAATTAAATTATAGCTAGTAGGCTAAGCTACAAATATGGTTATATTACACCCAACATCCAACCAGCCTCACAACCACAGACCATGTATAACCACACCAGCCCAGGACCTCCACACCCAGCATGTTCACCTCCAAGATCGTCTGAGACCAGCCACTCGGACAGCTGCTGAAACAATCGGTTTGCATAACCAAAGAATTTCTGCACAAACTGTCAGAAACCATCTCAGGGAAGCTCATCTGCATGCTCGTCGTCCTCATCGGGGTCTCGACCTGACTCCAGTTCGTCGTCGTAACCGACTTGAGTGGGCAAATGCTCACATTCGCTGGTGTTTGGCACGTTGGAGAGGTGTTCTCTTCACGGATGAATCCCGGTTCACACTGTCCAGGGCAGATGGCAGACAGCATGTGTGGCGTTGTGTGGGTGAGCGGTTTTCTGATGTCAGTGTTGTGGATCGAGTGGCCCATGGTGGCGGTGGGGTTATGGTATGGGCAGGCATCTGTTATGGACGAAGAACACAGGTGCATTTTATTGATGGCATTTTGAATGCACAGAGATACCGTGACGAGATCCTGAGGCCCATTGTTGTGCCATACATCCAAGAACATCACCTCATGTTGCAGCAGGATAATGCACGGCCCCATGTTGCAAGGATCTGTACACAATTCTTGGAAGCTGAAAATGTCCCAGTTCTTGCATGGCCGGCATACTCACCGGACATGTCACCCATTGAGCATGTTTGGGATTCTCTGGACCGGCGTATACGACAGCGTGTACCAGTTCCTGCCAATATCCAGCAACTTCGCACAGCCATTGAAGAGGAGTGGACCAACATTCCACAGGCCACAATTGACAACCTGATCAACTCTATGCGAAGGAGATGTGTTGCACTGCATGAGGCAAATGGTGGTCACACCAGATACTGACTGGTATCCCCCCCGATAAAACAAAACTGCACCTTTCAGAGTGGCCTTTTATTGTGGACAGTCTAAGGCACACCTGTGCACTAATCATGGTGTCTAATCAGCATCTTGGTATGGCACACCTGTGAGATGGGATGGATTATCTCAGCAAAGGAGAAGTGCTCACTATCACAGATTTAGACTGGTTTGTGAACAATATTTGAGGGAAATGGTGATATCGTGTATGTGGAAAAAGTTTTAGATCTTTGAGTTCATCTCATACAAAATGGGAGCAAAACCAAAAGTGTTGCGTTTATATTTTTGAGTGTATTATAGAAACAGAAGCTATGATGTAATATGTTTAGGTATCTATCTAAAGTAAATCCTGCTAGCTTACTATAGGAAGCCAACATACATAATCAATATGCTATCAAATGGAAACCTCAAACTAGGTACTATATGTTGATATCTATTAAAGAACCCATAAACTAAAGAATCATTAAAAATCTACACCATGTAAAATAATAATAATAGTTCAAAGAGCTACCGTTAAATTAGCCGTTAATAAGCCAACCGTACCTAGCTAGCTAACAAGATAAACAAAACTGGTAACTAGTGTATAAAGTTTAATAGCGTAGTTAAACCCTACAATAACGGTATTAACAAATACATATAACAACAAATGTAGACAAAAGTGTGTATTAACGTAGGTCTCCAAAGAGAAAAGAACTGACTATATTGTACGCTGTGATAAACGGTGCTACAGCCAGCTAGATAAGCTAACGTTAGCTGTTAGGTAGAACTAATTGTACCCCACTCCTCGAATTTTTTATCATAAATATAATAATATTAAAAAAAAGAACAAGAAAAAGTTAAAGCTTGCTGAAATGTATATGGAGACATGATATAAGTACCTTAGTGAAAGGATATAAAGGTGGAATCTTTCCAGACTAAAGAGAGCTCAAGGCTCGTGGCTGCAGCGACATATAGGCCAGGTTAGCCTATAACTAGCTTGACGGAGAGGGATAAATTTGAGGTAAGTTAATGAACATTTACTAACATTGCCAGTAGTAGGACTAGTTACCACTTAGATAGAAAACTAATAGTAAGACTATATATATATATATATATATATATATATATATATATATATATATATATATAGCGAATGAGGCCTAGGCAGGTTATTAGATAATTAATAGCTAGTAGGCTAAGCTGTAATTGTAGCAGTGTTACTATATAAACAGAAGCTAAGATATATAATATGTTTTTGGTTTATATTTAAAGTTTATCCTAATTGTTAGGTTATGGTTGGCTAATATAGGCAGAAAAAATTCCATCTTCTACATGCTTTTTAATGGGAACCCCAAACTTAGATAATAACTCTTGATATCTATTAAAAAAATCTTTTAAACTGAAGAACCAATTTGTTATACAGAAACCCTTGTTTAACTTATCTACTAATCAGTTTATGGTGTCTAGTGGAAAAAACCTTCAGTCTGAACTGATTACACGCAGTGTTGCTACTTGAAGATGAAGAAACTCTTTAGATGAGCACCATAACATCCTGAAAATTAGTTGTTGTAAACTTTTAGATATTCAGTTGCAAAAGGTTGTTTAAAAATTACATTTGCAAAATTTGGGCTTATACACATTTTGTCCAGGTGACAGGACAAGGCCGAGCACACGCCCACATCTCACCTGGCGGCAGTAGATAGATGGTTACTTCGGAGAGGTGAGGATGAACCAATTGATCGTTGTTATTCAGGACCGGAGGCTGTTCTGTGGTGTGGGCTGGAGCCAATTCCAGCAGTCACTGGGCGAGTGGCAGGGTACACTTTGGACAGACTGCCAGTATATCGCAGGGCCACATAAACACGTTCACACCCACAATCAATTTAATGTCCCCAATTCACCTAAACTGCATGTCTTTGAAAGTGGGAGAACAAAGGAGCACCCAGAGGGAGCCAAAGCGAACACACAGAAAGGACCAGGCAGGAAGCAATTCCATGACCTTCTCAGTGTGAGGTAGCAGTGCAAACCACAATCACCTTTGGTTAATTTATCCCAATAAATTTTCAGTTTTATGATGATGGTGGTGAGGGGAGGGGAACTCATAATCAGACCTGTTCCAGTAAACTTGTCTCGCAGTTTCAACTCTGTTGAAAATGAAACATGAGTGACAAAAATGTCGAGATGCTGAAACATTTCCAACTGAGTTAACTTGTTCAACTAATTAACCCTCTGGGGCCGTTGTACACCACGGCTAAGACCAAGCTTTACTAAATTATAAATAACTTGTTAATGATATGAGATACAAACTTACTTATTTTTTGCTGAAAAGTTAACTCCACGGACTTTCGAGCCAGCCGTCAGCCATCTTTGTAGTCCTCATAGAAGCTGTGTGATGACGTGTCCAATCGGAATTGGTTCACCATCACATGGTTTTCCAAAATCCAATCGTAGGGCAGATTCACCTCACATGAAAAGCCAAAGATCATTTTCGGGAGTGATATGTTACTAGTTGGCCCGTGTGAATAGCCCCCTGGGTGCTCCAATGAGTACATACTATTGGGCTCCAAATGCGCCCTTCGCCATTACGCACAGTGATCACTGAAAGCAGACGAGAGCCTCTGATGACAATCTCATGTGCTCAAACAGAGTGTGTAACTATCAGAATTGCGCCAAAAGTTTGCATGTGAATGTTACTGAATAACTCTGTTGCTTTTACCATGAAGACAAAAAAACCCATAGACCATTTTGTATATATTGTTCAAAATGTGCATTTGTGTTTATTCTTTGAACCTTTTTGTTGTACAGTCTTTCACACAAGACCTCAAATTACCTTTATAAAGTGTCAAAACAGTTGTTTATTATAGTTTGCTGTGTGTTTTGAATAAATGTGTGTGGAAAATAACTTTTCGCTTTATTTTTTCTTTGCCTATTTCTGATTGTAAACCTATTACACTTATAAAACACAACAAACACATATATATTCTGAAAGCACAGGTTGTCCTGAAAAAAAGAGACATAAAACTTGATTGTGGGATGCAGGGAGAGCTGTTGACAGCAATAATAAAACATTTATGCCAGGCAAGTGAACTGTCCAAAAAATGCCCTCGGACCCTAGAGGGTTAAATCAATCAATCAATCAATTTTTTTATATAGCGCCAAATCACAACAAACAGTTGCCCCAAGGCGCTTTATATTGTAAGGCAAGGCCATACAATAATTATGTAAAACCCCAATGGTCAAAACGACCCCCTGTGAGCAAGCACTTGGCTACAGTGGGAAGGAAAAACTCCCTTTTAACAGGAAGAAACCTCCAGCAGAACCAGGCTCAGGGAGGGGCAGTCTTCTGCTGGGACTGGTTGGGGCTGAGGGAGAGAACCAGGAAAAAGACATGCTGTGGAGGGGAGCAGAGATCGATCACTAATGATTAAATGCAGAGTGGTGCATACAGAGCAAAAAGAGAAAGAAACAGTGCATCATGGGAACCCCCCAGCAGTCTACGTCTATAGCAGCATAACCAAGGGATGGTTCAGGGTCACCTGATCCAGCCCTAACTATAAGCTTTAGCAAAAAGGAAAGTTTTAAGCCTAGAATTAACAGGAAGCCAATGAAGAGAGGCCAATATGGGTGAGATATGCTCTCTCCTTCTAGTCCCCGTCAGTACTCTAGCTGCAGCATTTTGAATTAACTGAAGGCTTTTTAGGGAACTTTTAGGACAACCTGATAATAATGAATTACAATAGTCCAGCCTAGAGGAAATAAATGCATGAATTAGTTTTTCAGCATCACTCTGAGACAAGACCTTTCTGATTTTAGAGATATTGCGTAAATGCAAAAAAGCAGTCCTACATATTTGTTTAATATGCGCTTTGAATGACATCCTGATCAAAAATGACTCCAAGATTTCTCACAGTATTACTAGAGGTCAGGGTAATGCCATCCACAGTAAGGATCTGGTTAGACACCATGTTTCTAAGATTTGTGGGGCCAAGTACAATAACTTCAGTTTTATCTGAGTTTAAAAGCAGGAAATTAGAGGTCATCCATGTCTTTATGTCTGTAAGACAATCCTGCAGTTTAGCTAATTGGTGTGTGTCCTCTGGCTTCATGGATAGATAAAGCTGGGTATCATCTGCGTAACAATGAAAATTTAAGCAATACCGTCTAATAATACTGCCTAAGGGAAGCATGTATAAAGTGAATAAAATTGGTCCTAGCACAGAACCTTGTGGAACTCCATAATTAACTTTAGTCTGTGAAGAAGATTCCCCATTTACATGAACAAATTGTAATCTATTAGACAAATATGATTCAAACCACCGCAGCGCAGTGCCTTTAATACCTATGGCATGCTCTAATCTCTGTAATAAAATTTTATGGTCAACAGTATCAAAAGCAGCACTGAGGTCTAACAGAACAAGCACAGAGATGAGTCCACTGTCCGAGGCCATAAGAAGATCATTTGTAACCTTCACTAATGCTGTTTCTGTACTATGATGAATTCTAAAACCTGACTGAAACTCTTCAAATAGACCATTCCTCTGCAGATGATCAGTTAGCTGTTTTACAACTACCCTTTCAAGAATTTTTGAGAGAAAAGGAAGGTTGGAGATTGGCCTATAATTAGCTAAGATAGCTGGGTCAAGTGATGGCTTTTTAAGTAATGGTTTAATTACTGCCACCTTAAAAGCCTGTGGTACATAGCCAACTAACAAAGATAGATTGATCATATTTAAGATCGAAGCATTAAATAATGGTAGGGCTTCCTTGAGCAGCCTGGTAGGAATGGGGTCTAATAAACATGTTGATGGTTTGGATGAAGTAACTAATGAAAATAACTCAGACAGAACAATCGGAGAGAAAGAGTCTAACCAAATACCGGCATCACTGAAAGCAGCCAAAGATAACGATACGTCTTTGGGATGGTTATGAGTAATTTTTTCTCTAATAGTTAAAATTTTGTTAGCAAAGAAAGTCATGAAGTCATTACTAGTTAAAGTTAATGGAATACTCAGCTCAATAGAGCTCTGACTCTTTGTCAGCCTGGCTACAGTGCTGAAAAGAAACCTGGGGTTGTTCTTATTTTCTTCAATTAGTGATGAGTAGAAAGATGTCCTAGCTTTACGGAGGGCTTTTTTATAGAACAACAGACTCTTTTTCCAGGCTAAGTGAAGATCTTCTAAGTTAGTGAGACGCCATTTCCTCTCCAACTTACGGGTTATCTGCTTTAAGCTACGAGTTAAGCTAAATAATGGTTTGTGAAATAATTTTCTGAACTTAACCAGGCTTTTCTTCATCCTGCTCACACAGGGAGATCAAGACCTGATCTGGACTCCACACAGGTCAGATTGACAGGTAACATCATCTGTCAATCATCGGGATCTGGTGGCTCTTACTTGACCAGGTGAACTCTTCTGGATCGACTCAGATGTTGAGATGAATTTGTCGAACTTCAGACCCTGGACTTTAATACTACTGTTAGTACTACTGTTGGGGTGAGTAATATTGCAGTGCTGCATACTGCAAATGATATCAGTACAAGTAATGCAGGCATGAGAATTTTCAGGATTTTTTTTCTTGGATGATCTGCATGAAGTATTCCAGACTTTTCAACAATTTTCTTGGCTGCCAAAATTAAGCTTAAAATGGGTATAATTTTGCTTGAAACCCAGGTGTTTCTCAGGGTGTCTCATTCTCATGCCTGGTATTTAATAGTTCCGAAAGTTCTGAGGACTACTTCTCGAATAAACGCTATTTGTGCTTTTATGATGTTGAGGTTTTTCATTTGACTTTGTTCCCACATAACATGAATACAGTACAGGAATGCGCCATAGCACTCTGTACTTCTTAAGAATACTACGTGGAAAGCAGTACTGTACCTTGTTTTGTGTACTTCCTGTGTTTTGTGACTGGTGAGACTGTTAGGAAGTCATGTGACAGCAGTGCAGTCGTGGTGGGGGTGTTGGTTGTAATGCATGAGCAAAAAAAAGACCATGTTTCTCATTTGTTTTTTGTTTTTTTTGTTTGTTTGTTTTTTAGACTTTTTACTGGAGTCAACAGTAACTAGTAATGTACTTTTTACTATATTTGCTATAAAGTCTTAGTTAAAATCAGCCTGCTGACTGAAGGCAGTGCCTGCAGGTACCGAGGCATCAAAAAGATTCACCTCCTGTTTTTGGACCATGATACTGAGGTAGGTGGGTATGTTCGGATTGCATTTGTCTTGCTGAGGTCACACCGATCATGCCCACGCTCCACCTCTTTCCCCATTGATGGTTGAGGTGGGAATTGGGTGGAGTTGGGCGCTGCCAAGATGGGGACAACTGGGGCTTCAAACCTGCTCTTCAGAAAACCTCTATGGCAGTAGTGGCCAACCCGCGGCTCACGAGCCGCATGCGGCTCTTTGCCTGGTGTCATGCAGCTCTTACGTTCATGTCCAAGTTTGTGTTTGTGTGTGTATTTATGTGCGTGTTCGCTTCGCTTAAGTTCAATACGGTAATTTTGTTGAATGTGCTTCACTTGGGTTCATTACGGTATTTCGAGATCATGGCAAATGCGCAGGTGCAAAAAGAAAAATTGCAAGAAGAAGAAGAAGAAGGTCAGGGGGTCGATCTTCTGTCAGATCTCAAAATGGCAGGGAAAAAATGTACTGCAAAAAGAAAATATGAAGATGAAAACAGGACGTTTCTAACAGAGTGGGAGAATTTATATTTTTTCGTCGAACGTAATGGCAAGCCATTCTGCCTTATATGTCAGTCGTCATTGGTGCATTTCAAGGCTTCAAATCTTCAGCGTCACTTCAGCTCACTCCACGCTAACATTGACCAGGAATTTCCAAAAGGGACTGAACTTCGCAAGCACAAGCTGACCACTTTGAAAAGTCAGGCAGAAAAGCAGGTACAGGTTTTCAAAAAATTTACGAAGCAGTCAGACAGTAACACTTGCATCGTATAAACTGGCTTGGAACATTGCACGGGCTAAAAAGCCATACAACGAAGGGGAGTTCGTTAAAAAATGCATAATTGACGCTGTTGAAATCTTGTCTCTTGAAAACGACAAACTAAAACGCATGGCATCAGACCTCCAACTGTCCCACCACACTGTTGAACACAGAATATCAGACATTAACACAGTTATTGAATCACAGTTGCACTCTGACCTTAAAGCATGCGAGTATTTCAGTGTCGCATTGGATGAGAGTTGTGACATACAAGACAAGCCTCAGTTGGCAATATTTGCACGCTTTGTGTCAAAGGAATGTGTGATCAAAGAAGAACTCCTGGATATTGTGCCACTGAAAGAACGAACCCGTGGCATAGATGTGAAAGAAACAATGATGGCTACATTTGAGAAAGCAAAACTGCCCCTACAGAAGCTAACCGCAATAGCCACGGATGGCGCACCATCCATGATCGGATCTGTAAACGGGCTGTGCAAAGCCGACGAAACATTTCCCGACTTTTGGAATTTCCACTGCATCATCCATAGGGAGCAACTCGTGTCTAAATCGTTGAATTTAGACAACATCATGAAACCTGTGATGGAAATCGTCAACTACATCCGTACACATGCTCTTAATCACAGGCAATTCAAGAATTTCATCGCTGAGCTGGACGAAGAGCTTCCAGGTGACCTGCCACTACACTGCACCGTGAGGTGGCTGTCAAGGGGAAAGGTACTCTCTCACTTCTTTGAACTTTTGGATGCTGTGAAACTCTTCATGGAAGAGAAGAACAAGGACTATCCCCAGCTCTCGGACGCCAAATGGATTTTGGATTTGGCCTTTTTGGTCGACATGTTGGGCCACTTGGATAGACTGAACCTTACCCTGCAGGGTAAAATGAAAGTGCTGCCTGATCTGGTGCAAAGTGTGTTTGCGTTTGTCATCAGACTGAAGCTGTTCAAGGCGCATATTCAAAAGGGAGATTTAACGCATTTCTCCACTCTGCTAAAAGTTAGCGGGCAAGTCACCAGTGCCACCCTGAATAAGCAAGGAGCCAGATATGCAACTCTGGTTCAAAACCTGCACGAAACCTTTGTGATCCGGTTCTGCGATCTACAACTGAAAAGGCCACAGATCACGTTCCTCGTCGACCCATTTAATGCGGATACGGACTGTTTGAAAGCCCCTTTAGTCGCAGATGAGGCAGCCGCTGAGTTGGAGATGATTGATCTCGCTGAGGAGGACCAACTGAAACCTGCTTTAAGGGAAGGGACCACTGGGTTCTGGAAAAGTGTGTCAGTGGAAAAATACCCCAATGTCAAAAGGGCTGCACTTAAAATACTGTCAATGTTTGGCTCAACGTACGTCTGTGAGTCTGTGTTTTCTACCATGAAATATGTCAAATCAAAACACCGCTCTTTTATGACTGACACCCATGTGAAAGAATTGCTTCGAGTGGCAACAACGGAGTACGAGCCAGATTTGAGGAGGATTGTTCAAGGGAAGGAATGCCAGAAGTCCCACTAAGCAACATGCATAGTAAGTGCACACTATATTGATTATTGAAAAATGACCTGTGGTCTTGGTACTGTAGTAAATATGTCATTATCATGTTGGTTTGGGGCATTTGTTATTTGTTATCATGTTGGAGTGACATCAATCTGGCTGAGCCTGTGTGTGTGTGTGTGTGTGTGTGTGTGTGTGTGTGTGTGTGTGTGTGTGTGTGTGTGTGTGTGTGTGTGTGTGTGTGTGTGTGTGTGTGTGTGTGTGTGTGTGTGTGTGTGTGTGTGTGTGTGTGTGTGTGTGTGTGTGAGAGAGAGAGAGTGAGGGAGAGGAAGAGATGGTTGGGGGGGTGTGCCGATGTGTATGATGTTGCTGGCCTGTCGTCTTACTATTGTAGGGGTATTTACAATTAATCTGACTGAGCAGAGGTGTGTGTGTGTGTGTGTGTGTGTGTGTGTGTGTGTGTGTGTGTGTGCCCATGTTCATGTGCCCGTGTGCTGAAGTGGCTCTTTGCTGTAACCCAGTAAGAAATGTGGCTCTTGGTCTCCGACTGGTTGGCCACCCCTGCTCTATGGTCCTTTCGGACAGATGGATTGGATCAAAGTTCCACACCATAATCAGAAACTAGCCTCTGGTTATGCCACCAGTTTACCTGAAATGTTGCTAGTGTAAATCCAGTTTACGTTGGGTGGACCCACCTACCTGTGGTCTTGTTGTTCAGTGACTTCTGTGCAGATTTTCATGCTGACAGACAATCTAATTAACAGTAATGAGTAGAGAAGTTTGAATCTTTGAATGGACTGGGTTGCTTGATGCAAGGACGTTTTCTTTCTAATTGCAGAAGCTTTCTCAGCTAAATTTCTTGCTCTGGTAGTCTGATTTCTGTCTTGACTCTTGTAGAGAATAATAACAGAAGCCAGCAAAGCTGGAATTTTAAACCTTAAGCCCGTTTCACACCGGGCCTGCTTCGAGTTGCTTCCTGTGGTGTCATGATGACGGAGGAATGTCTGCGTCAGGTGTGCGCAGCAGGGGGTCAGAGAGGAGGTGAGGATGCAGCCTGCAGGTTCTCTGCACAGAGAAGTCAGAGTGCACAGTTTTGCTGCACCCAGACTGTTTATATTTGTTTTTGTGCTGAGTTGCAGGTCTGCGCTCTGAGTTCTGTTATAGTTTATCTTTCTTCCTTCGACCGCGAGCTGCGCGCACACAAAGAACCATCCGTGAGTAAATGTGGAGATGTCTGGAGTTATATGTCCTGTCTCTGGCAATCCGTCTGTGAGCAGGACCTATGTCCTTTTTTGTCCTTTATTTAATAGAATGATGAGAGAGTTTGAGGGAAGAGTGAGAAACTGCAGCAGCCAGACAGTTTTTTTCTTTCAAATCAATTTTATTTATATAGCGCCAAATCACAACAAACAGTTGCCCCAAGGCGCTTTATATTGTAAGGCAAAAGCCATACAATAATTACAGAAAAACCCCAATGGTCAAAACGACCCCCTATGAGCAAGCGCTTGGTGACAGTGGGAAGGAAAAACTCCCTTTTAACAGGAAGAAACCTCCAGCAGAACCAGGCTCAGGGATGGGCAGTCTTCTGCTGGGACCGGTTGGGGCTGAGAGGAGAGAATCAGGAAAAAGACATGCTGTGGAAGAGAGCAGAGATCAATCACCAATGATTAAAAGCAGAGTGGTGCATACAGAGCAAAAAGAGGTGAATAAAAAGAAACACTGGGTGCATCATGGGAAACCCCCAGCAGTCTAAGTCTATAGCAGCATAACTAAGGGATGGTTCAGGGTCACCTGATCCAGCCCTAACTATAAGCTTTTTCAAAAAGGAAAGTTTTAAGATTAATCTTAAAAGTAGAGAGGGTTTCTCCCTCTCCCTTTCTTCTTTTCAGGTTCCACAGGAGAGGAGCCTGAAAGCTGAAGGCTCTGTCTCCCATTCTACTCTTACAAACTCTAGGAACTACAAGTAAGCCTGCAGTCTGAGAGCGAAGCGCTCTATTGGGGTGATATGGTACTAAGAGGTCCCTAAGATAAGATGGGACCTGATTATTCAAGACCTTATAAGTAAGAAGAAGAATTTTAAATTCTATTCTGGAATTAACAGGGAGCCAATGAAGAGAGGCCAATATGGGTGAAATATGCTCTCTCCTTCTAGTCCCCGTCAGCACTCTAGCTGCAGCATTTTCAATTAACTGAAGGCTTTTCAGGGAACTTTTAGGACAACCTGATAATAATGAATTACAATAGTCCAGCCTAGAGGAAATAAATGCATGAATTAGCTTTTCAGCATCACTTTGAGACAAGACCTTTCTAATTTTAGAGATATTGCGCAAATGCAAAAAAGCAGTCCTACATATTTGCTTAATATGCGCATTGAAGGACATATCCTGATCAAAAATGACTCCAAGATTTCTCACAGTATTACTGGAGGTCAGGGTAATGCCATCCAGAGTAAGGATCTGGTTAGACACCATGTTTCTAAGATTTGTGGGGCCAAGTACAATAACTTCAGTTTTATCTGAATTTAAAAGCAGGAAATTAGAGGTCATCCATGTCTTTATGTCTGAAAGACATTCCTGTAGTTTAACTAATTGGTGTGTGTCCTCTGGCTTCATGGATAGATAAAGTTGGGTATCATCTGCGTAACATTGAAAATTTAAGCAATGCTTTCTAATAACACTGCCTAAGGGAAGCATGTATAAAGTGAATAAAATTGGTCCTAACACAGAACCTTGTGGAACTCTATAATTAACCTTAGTCTGTGAAGAAGACTCCCCATTTACATGAACAAATTGTAATCTATTAGATAAATATGATTCAAACCACCGCAGCGCAGTGCCTTTAATACCTATGGCATGCTCTAATCTCTGTAATAAAATTTTATGGTCAACAGTATCAAAAGCTGCACTGAGGTCTAACAGGACAAGCACAGAGATGAGTCCACTGTCTGAGGCCATAAGAAGATCATTTGTAACCTTCACTAATGCTATTTCTGTACTATGATGAATTCTGAAACCTGACTGAAACTCTTCAAATAGACCATTCCTCTGCAGATGATCAGTTAGCTGTTTTACAGCTACCCTTTCAAGAATTTTTGAGAGAAAAGGAAGGTTGGAGATTGGCCTATAATTAGCTAAGACATTTGGGTCAAGTGATGGCTTTTTAAGTAATGGTTTAATTACTGCCACATTAAAAGCCTGTGGTACATAGCCAACTAATAAAGATAGATTGATCATATTTAAGATAGAAGCATTAACTAATGGTAGGACTTCCTTGAGCAGCCTGGTAGGAATGGGTTCTAATAGACATGTTGATGGTTTGGAGGAAGTAACTAATGAAAAGAAAGAGTCTTGCCAAATACCAGCATTACTGAAGGCAGCCGAACATAAAGATATGTCTTTGGGATGGTTATGAATAATTTTTTCTCTAATAGTTAAAATTTTATTTGCAAAGAAAGTCATGAAGTCATTACTACTTAAAGTTAAAGGAATACTCGGCTCAATAGAGCTCTGACTCTTTGTCAGCCTGGCTACAGTGCTGAAAAGAAACCTGGTGTTCTTATTTTCTTCAATTAGTGATGAATAGTAAGATGTCCTAGCTTTACGGAGGGCTTTTTTATAGAGCAACAGACTCTTTTTCCAGGCTAAATGAAGATCTTCTAAATTAGTGAGACGCCATTTCCTCTCCAGCTTACGGGTTATCTGCTTTAAGCTGCGAGTGTGTGGGTTATACCACGGAGTCAAGCATTTCTGATTTAAGGCTCTTTTTTTCCAGAGGAGCTACAGCATCCAAAGTTGTGCTCAATGAGGAAGTAAAGCTATTGACGAGATAATCTGTCTCACTCACACAGTTTAGGTAGCTACTCTGCATTGTGTTGGTATATGGCATTGAAGAACATAACAAAGAAGGAATCATATTCTTAAACCTAGTTACAGCGCTTTCAGAAAGACTTCTACTGTAATGAAACTTATTCCCCACTGCTGGGTAGTCCATTAAAGTAAATGTAAATGTTATTAAGAAATGATCAGACAACAGGGGGTTTTCAGGGAATACTGTTAAGTCTTCAATTTCTATGCCATATGTCAGAACAAGATCTAAAGTGCGGTTAAAATGGTGGGTGGGCTCATTTACATTTTGAGCAAAGCCAACTCAATCTAATAATAGATTAAATGCAGTGTTCAGGCTGTCATTCTCAGCATCTATGTGGATATTAAAATCACCCACTATAATTATCTGAGCTAAGCACTAAGTCAGACAAATGGTCTGAAAATTCACAGAGAAACTCACAGTAACGACCAGGTGGACGATAGATAATAACAAATAAAACTGGTTTTTGAGACTTCCAATTTGGACGGACAAGACTAAGTCAAGCTTTCAAATGAATTAAAGCTCTGTCTGGGTCTTTGATTAATTAATAAGATGGAGTGGAAGATTGCTGCTAATCCTCCTCCTCGACCCGTGCTTCGAGCATTCTGACAGTTAGTGTGACTCGGGGGTGTTGACTCATTTAAACTAACATAATAATTCTGCTGTAACCAGGTTTCTGTAAGGCAGAATAAATCAATATGTTGATCAATTATTATATCATTTACTAACAGGGACTTAGAAGAGAGAGAATGTTTAATAGACCACATTTAACTGTTTTAGTCTGTGGTGCAGTTGAAGGTGCTATATTATTTTTTCTTTTTGAATTTTTATGCTTAAATAGATTTTTACTGGTTGTTGGTGGTCTGGGAGCAGGCACCGTCTCTACGGGGATGGGGTATTGGGGGGATGGCAGGGGGAGAGAATCTGCAGAGAGGTGTGTAAGACTACAACTCTGCTTCCTGGTCCCAACCCTGGATAGTCACGATTTGGAGGGTTTAATAAAAACCCTCCAAATCGTGGAGGGCTCCAAATCTTTTAATTGTTCATATTTGCGTGCGCGGCCAAATCGTTTGTGAATGGACTGGAGATGTCCAGACTTTTTACTGGATGTGGACATGTCCTGTCTCTGGCAATCACTCTGTGAGCAGGACTTTTATGGACTTTTTATTTAAACACATTTGTGAGAGAAGAGCGAGGAGCTGCAGCAGCATTTTTTGTCTGTGCTCTTTTTTGAGTGTGTAGTTTTACTGCATTGTGTACACGGTATAAAAATAAAACTGCATGTTTTATACTTCTGGAACAATGGAACACAACATGAATCATAAAGTGGTGTCAGCTAACGTTGTATTGTGAGGGTGTGGCTTCCAGTCACGTTGAGTACCGTCGCGTTGTTCTGAATTGCTGAAACCACTTAATTTGTGCGTTGCGCACAGGACGCAAAAAAATTAAACATGTTTAATTTTTGGAATCCGATTTGCTTTATCCTTTGTGTCCCTCGCACTGTTGTGGCGTTGAGCTACATCGTCTTTGCACTGGGTTGCTTCCACGTGGCGTCATCATGGCGCTGCATGATGCAACTCGAAGCAGCCCGGTGTGAAAGGGGCTTAACCAGATCCCTCCTACTGAGAGGCAGACTGCCATTGGCTAGTGACTAACAATTAGCACCTTTTATACTCTAGTTAGCACCCTCCTAATGACAGGGCACCTGTCCCTCCTAACTGATGCCTCTCCTGACGATGTGAATGACTCATTACCATGAACAAAAGACTGAAACTGCTTTGACCTGAGTACCCCATTGTAAACAGGGGACAAAGTGTGTCTCAAACCCCCTCCCCGGTTAAGGCTGGGTTTCAACTGTTTGGAGCTGCCTGTTCTCTCCAATTGTAACATCATTTAGCTGAGGAAGCTTCTGCGATTAAGCCCCTTTCACATTGGTGTATTCGTAGAGCTGCGTTTTGCAGCATTGTTTCATTTAAATACACCTGAAATGCGTGCGTACTCAGCCTTTTTCAGTGTCCATTTCATACTTGCAGCTGCGTGTGTTCGCTTTTTAATGTGTGCACACAGTCGCGTGTACCATGCCGCTATTAAACCAGTTCAGTGCTATTTTCTGTTCTCTACTGCTGCAGGTGTGGTGCGGCTCAAAAACAGAGTCATTTAACATTATTATTATTATTTATATATTTATTTTCTTGGTGGATCACTTTCATTGTGTACAGATGCTGCTGAGTCTGGCTGTGGTAAAGGCTGCCTGATCGATCAGGTCGCCTGATGCGCGCGCACACGCACACAGATGCACAGACACACAGACTTGCTTAAAACTGTGTCCAGTGCTCTATGCCGAAGAAAATTAAACATGTTTAATTTTTTCCGTCCTACGCGCTTAGCCCTCAACATACTGCTGCGTAGGGAGCAAAAACTCGACGTACAGCTACTAAAAGTGGGCGTAGAGCTGCGTAGACGATACGCTGAGTTGAGCAGCTCTACGAATACGTCAGTGTGAAAGGGGTTTTAGAAGCGAAACGTCCTCGCCTCAAGCAACCCAGTCCAGTTGAAGATTCAAGCTTCTCTTCTTATTACTGTTAATTAGATTGTCTGTCAGCATGAAAACCTGCATTGCCCCTGGATCCAGTTTGAGACCACTGAACGAAACTGATTGTTTGCAGAGATCCAGTTTTGATTGACAGGGTGGACTGACTGTTTTTCTGATCTTGCAGGGTGCTGTACACCTATGTGTCCCAACAGCACAGGTAAGACGCACAAACACTGTTGACCCCACCTCTTTTTCATGCATCATAACTGTATTGTGATTAGGATGACTGCTTATTTGGCCTCTCTGGAGAATCAGAGGCCAAAATCTAGATGCAGTTTCAGGGAAGTAGCTGCAGATTCACGAATGGAACCTGTTAAAAGCAAACAGCCTCTGCTGTCCACAGACTGAGTACTCTGCTGCTTTCTGCTCCACTTCAAGCACGTCCACGTTTATGCACGAAAATAATTACCACTTTGAATATGTGTAGCATTTTCCAGTTTTCTCTTCGCTGTAAATGATCCTTGGGGGTGGGTGTTCCCAAATGCTGCCTGCTCAGGAGGACAGGAAAGCATGAAATGATATCATCATCATTTCACCACGCAACTTGGACATCCTCATCTTTTTGAACGTGGAATTTGACGTTCTAAACTCAGGTTTTTGTTGTCTTTTTAATATAATTACTTTTTATGACAGTCAAGGCTATTGTTATTCACTCTTCAGTACTGTTCATATCTGTTATATTAGCCAAGTGGCATGTGTATGGCTTCAATCACGGTTTGTTTGGTGTGCTTATGTATTTTGTGTCAAGGATGAACGCTGTGAAATTGGGAAGTTGATAGGATAAATATTTATTTTTTATTTTTAGCGATTTTAGGTAACCAGTAAACATTGGATATTTTGCTGCAATGCACCATGGGAGTTCAGGGTTTTGGGGTTTTAAATGTTATTGTCATTCATTTTAGTTTAACAGTGTTGTTAGTGTTATTGATTTATTGTGTTTTTGTAATTCAAGTGGTTTAGTCAATTTAGTTAAGTGTTATGTTGCCATTACCATGAGTGACTTAAGTGTCATACTCCTGGTACAATAAGTGAAAAGTGCAGTGATTTTAAGGTCTTCCACAACAGTGTCTGTCAAATTAAAAGCACCTGCTTACAGTAGAATGCAGAAAAAACAAAAAGCTCTGCATGTGTGGGCATGCGCGCTTGCAATTTTGATCATGCATAAACTGGGGGAGTGCTGATATTTGCTGTTTTGGTATGTTAATGTATTTTGGGTCAAGGATGAATGGTGCCAAAACAGAACGTTGATAGGAATCATTTTTTAGAGAAGCTACTTATCAGCCAACAACACTGAACAACGGACATTAATATTTACATTCTTGACTTGCATGCCAATCCAGCAGCGGGCGATAAACATTTATATATTAAAAGCATGAGTATGTGCACATGTGATTTTATTTAGTAAGTTCAATGTAAGTCCATAATATAATTGTAAATACATTAAAAAGTACATGGATGACACAAGAAAGTGAAAACACTTATTTCCATTGTGGTCTATTTAAAAATCAAATGACAAAATATAAATGAAAATAAAATATAATAATAACAATAATACTGATAATAATAATAATAGTGTGTATAGGATGACAAGAACCTAAACAAATTATAAATGCATTATGACAGTAAATTACCATTTTAAAAAAAATGGTGCAATTAACAGGAAGTAAAAGGGTTGAATTCTTCTTCAAAAAACTGTTGAGGTCTAAGGTTTTTTAAACATTCTGGACTCGCACACCATTCCGACTCATGATAGAAACTTTGCACAATTTATTACCACCGTTGAACAATGTCAGCTACCTATTTTATAAACATAACCCAATATTGAGGCCGTGGATCCGCACAGACAACACGCTAGTTACTATTTACTAGAACTATTATTTTATTTGAAAGTCTTATTTAAACATTGGGCACACAGCCGTCCTGCTCTGTCCTGTTTAGACCGCATGGGCAGACCAGCTCCTGGTGGACTGCATGTACAGGTGGAGTTGCCTCAAAAAGGGCACTGGGTGTAAAACTTGGGGCCAAATCTCAAAGCGGATCAGCACGGGAGCTGCTGTGACGAGCCAGAGAACCCGGGAGCGCCTAAAAGACAAATGACACCATTAAATCACTGGATACCTTGTTTTCATTGTTCTTTAAGTCCTTTATAAAAGTACAAGGCAAAGTTTAGGTCATAATGAAATGTTTCCTCTTCAAACTGTTTAAATAACATGTAAGATCTCCCCTCACCATCTGTCTCATCTTCTTCTTTGTCTTTCGGCTGTTCCCGTTAGGGGTCGCCACAGCAGATCAATCGTTTCCATCTCACCCTGTCCTCTGTATCCTCCTCTTCTTAGTCGTCTTCGCCCACCATCTGTCTCATAAAGAAACAAAATGTGGGGCAACTAGTTTTCATTCCAACATCTATCTTCCTGAATGAAACCCCTGTTTGGGTGTTTGTAGACTAGAAAGACAGGATGCCGGGTAAAGATTCACACGTTTTGCTGAAATCAGATGAATGATTTTACAGTCTGGAAATTGCATGTTTCAAATTGTGACTTTGGATAAAAAGTGTTACAAGAATTTTCAAGAACTTGTGCTAAGACATTTTGAGGAAGAACTGACAAATTTAACATGACACCAAGCAGTAAGCGTCAATGGTCTCACATGAAGTCCAAATGGAAGAAGATGCAGTTCCTTGACTGGTCACTTGAGGTTGGTTCCAAAAGTGAGCAGGTTCCCATTCAAGTCCATGTTAATGTTCAACTTCAGAGCAGAGATAAACATGTTTTCAGCCTGGTACAAAAACCGTTTTAGTCTCTCTAGATTTTCTCTCCATGATAACTGTATAGGCGATGAATTTCTTTTTAATGTTTTAGTTGAAGATGTTTTATGTCTTGAAGATGTGTATAATTAGGGGTGTGTTGGCTTTGAGTGATAGCTGCTTCGCAGAGCGCCTCCGATTCTGATCGCGTCCGTCAATGACAAATATTTAATGAAAAAATAGTTTACATTTACACGGTCTGATTGTGTTAACTGTCAGATCAGGTCTCTGAGGCTGAGATTAATGTTACTGTGTGTAGATTTTTGAACACAGCACCAAATGCTACATCCATCCAGTATCAACTTGTCTTTAACAGTTTGACTAATATATAACAAATATCATAGACTGGTGTCGAATTCAGGAATTCTGACACCATCGGGCATTTTTGAGACAAAGTTGGCAACCGGTCTTATTTTGTCAATTTGGTTGTGCTGAATTCAAATCTGCCACATGACAAGCTGTATCTGTCCTCATTTGACCTCTACAGGTCGTTGAACTTTGTGACCCCAAACGCCCCATCAGAACCCAGTTTTTCAGTTTCATAAGTAATGAAATGCACTGAAGTAACGAATTAACTCAAGCAATGGCACTCTTTTCTAAGATCCTGAATTCATAAATCTAACTTAAAAAGTCTGTGTGACCTCTTGTGACCCCTAAAGGTCATTGACATTTATGACCAAAAACTGCAAACTAAAAATATTTTCTGGCCTTGATAGAGAAACTTGGAATAGTAGTATGATGGATGAAAGTGAAAATTGGTCTTACATTGCTGATGTACAGAAGTTAAATTGAAATATTCCATGTGCCAAAGTTATTCAAATTTGCATGTATGTGTTAGTCCAATAAAGTAAGCTTTGAGCTCTGAAATTGCCCTGTACCATATCCCATCTGCTTACAAAGGTGATTTTCCTAACTGCTTTTGTTTAATTTGCATTATGAACATTGCATTTATAATGGTTCCTTTCGCAAAATGGACATAAGTTTTGTGTACATCCAAAACTAGTCTGCTGTGTTTTGCAGCAGTGCACTGCAGCTTGTTACTTGCAGTTGCAGTTCTTTCTTTGACACTGTGTGGTGCAGCCACATGTCTCAAGATTGATTACAGTCTGTGGCACAGAAGGTAGGGAAGTGAGAACTGGCAAAAGTGCATCTTTCTCAATTCACGAACCCATTATGCCTGGTGGAGGTAGTTCTGGTCTTTGTGGATTTGCTTGGAGCCATACAGCTGCGTGATAGTGTGCCCTCTTGATATGAAAAGATAGAGCATCTTGGCTTGGAGATAAGGATTCCAGAAGAACATACTGAGCAAATAGAGAAGCCCTCGCACTGTTTGATGAGGTGCATGAGCCAGCTTTAAAGACCTTGCAAATAAAGGCCTCCACATCAGTACAGGCTGTCCTGCTTAGGTCACCTCTTCAAAGTTCTTTCAGGAGATCATAGTGCTCAATGAAAAAATTTGACACTGGGATTTCTTTGAGTGCCCTGCCAGGAATGAAGTGGTGTCACATTCTGTGATAGCATGGAAGGCTGACAAGCAATTGAGCAAAGCATCACCAAGGTTCTCAGCCACTGCAGGTATTGGAATGAACTTCTGCTTCTTTGATGTGCCTGCCTTCATTCAAACTTTGTCACAGTTGATGTTGGCAAAATGAGGTAAAAGAAGAGCTGATACATTTGTGTCTCTTGAGGCCACCACCATTGCAGAGGTTTGGCTCTTTGTGCAGTGGAGCAACATTCTAGTGTCTGCCTCTTCATGTCTAGCTTCAAGTTCTTCTACATTTACATCAGATGTTGAGGCCTCTACTCACTCATCGTCAGTGAACCCACCACCAACAACAACAGTTTTGTTTAGTGGAGCCTGAAGGATCAACTGTTGAGAGAGAAATCTAGCAAGATCTGCCTTGTTCCCCTCACTGGCCATGAAGTTCTCCCACCTCAGAGGTAGTGGTACATCCCTATCCCTGATCTCTCGCCTAACTGGACCCGTCTTCTTGGCACGTTTAGTGCAAATACCAGACTTAATTGACATGTCATCAGTGGTGGGCACAGCTAACCAAAACGTTAGTTTTGATAACAGATAGTCAGCTAACTGAAATGTTATCTTTTATAAAGCTAAACCGATAAACCACCCAAAAGTTTATTGGAATCTACAGATGACCAATAACTTCCAGTATTGTCTCCGGTACACTTGCAACTACTAACAAGCTGATTTTGAGTTTTAACTCCATGATCACTTCTGGTACCATCAAAGGCGACCACAGACCCAAACAGTGAGTCAGCTCTTCTGTCGTTGTGTGTCCTGCCTGCTGCTGGAAGCTCCTGTTTGCTACATGGCTTCCAGCAGTGAAGCAGTTGAGACGAGCAGCAAAGCTCACCTCTCTGCTCAATAGCAGTGTTGCCATAAGGCAGAAGTCTTGGAAAATAAAACAATGTTGACTTATGGTTTTGATTTATAAATAAAATTAATACAGATAATATAACTCCATTAATGTCAATTCTGTCATTTGTACAAAGGTAAAATATAACATCTTTTAATTTTAAATAATGCACTAATTCTGAAGTTTTGTAACAAACACAGATGCCAAAGGGATTATGGGTAAAATGTGCCTCCGCTAACACTGATTAACTCATTCATACTATGTAAAAACCATCACGTTAATGTGAGGTGTGTGTGTGTATGTGTGTTAGTGTTTACATATAAATGTGCTTTTGTAAAATATGCCAATTTTTATTTCTTAAAAAAAAAAGTAATTTGCAAAAAGCCAAAAAGTGAAGTTATTTGACAACCATCTGATGTAAATCAAATCAATTTTATTAATTTTAAGCATGGAGACAAATGGAAAACCACATTTAACACTCCTACCCACCATTATGAATACTTGGTGATGCCATTTTGGCTAACAAACGCACCGGCGGTATTTCAAAATCGGGTCAATGATGTCGTTCGGGAGTACCTGAACAAGTGTCTATCTTGTTTGTCTGTCTTGATGATCAAATCAAATCAATTTTATTTATATAGCGCCAAATCACAACAAACAGTTGCCCTAAGGCGCTTTATATTGTAAGGCAAAGTCATACAATAATTACGGAAAAAACCCCAACGGTCAAAACGACCCCCTGTGAGCAAGCACTTGGCGACAGTGGGAAGGGAAAAACTCCCTTTTAACAGGAAGAAACCTCCAGCAGAACCAGGCTCAGGGAGGGGCAGTCTTCTGCTGGGACTGGTTGGGGCTGAGGGAGAGAACCAGGAAAAAGACATGCTGTGGAGGGGAGCAGAGCTCAATCACTAATGATTAAATGCAGAGTGGTGCATACAGAGCAAAAAGAGAAAGAAACACTCAGTGCATCATGGGAACCCCCCAGCAGTCTAAGTCTATAGCAGCATAACTAAGGGATGGTTCAGGGTCACCTGATCCAGCCCTAACTGTAAGCTTTAGCAAAAAGGAAAGTTTTAAGCCTAATCTTAAAAGTAGAGAGGGTGTCTCTCTCCCTGATCCGAATTGGGAGCTGGTTCCAGAGGAGAGGAGCCTGAAAGCTGAAGGCTCTGCCTCCCATTCTACTCTTACAAACCCTAAGAACTACAAGTAAGCCTGCAGTCTGAGAGCGAAGCGCTCTATTGGGGTGATATGGTAATATAAGGTCCCTAAGATAAGATGGGACCTGATTATTCAAAACCTTATAAGTAAGAAGAAGAATTTTAAATTCTATTCTAGAATTAACAGGAAGCCAATGAAGAGAAGCCAATATGGGTGAGATATGCTCTCTCCTTCTAGTCCCTGTCAATACTCTAGCTGCAGCATTTTGAATTAACTGAAGGCTTTTCAGGGAACTTTTAGGACAACCTGATAATAATGAATTACAATAGTCCAGCCTAGAGGAAATAAATGCATGAATTAGTTTTTCAGCATCACTCTGAGACAAGACCTTTCTAATTTTAGAGAGCGCAAATGCAAAAAAGCAGTCCTACATATTTGTTTAATATGCGCATTGAATGACATATCCTGATCAAAAATGACTCCAAGATTTCTCACAGTATTACTAGAGGTCAGGGTAATGCTATCCAGAGTAAGGATCTGGTTAGACACCATGTTTCTAAGATTTGTGGGGCCAAGTACAATAACTTCAGTTTTATCTGAGTTTAAAAGCAGGAAATTAGAGGTCATCCATGTCTTTATGTCTGTAAGACAATCCTGCAGTTTAGCTAATTGGTGTGTGTCCTCTGGCTTCATGGATAGATAAAGCTGGGTATCATCTGCGTAAAAATGAAAATTTAAGCAATGCTGTCTAATAATACTGCCTAAAGGAAGCATGTATAAAGTGAATAAAATTGGTCCTAGCACAGAACCTTGTGGAACTCCATAATTAACCTTAGTCTGTGAAGAAGATTCCCCATTTACATGAACAAATTGTAATCTATTAGATAAATATGATTCAAACCACCTGGTAACCGCGGTCAACATGAATAGAACACTGCCATCTACTGGCATCCAGATGCTCATACTGCCATGAACACTACTGGTCAGTAGATGGCAGTAGAGACCGTGAAAACTTGCCAAAACAAAATTCCAGATAATCTGTGTCAGCTACGTTTAACCATCTGGGTCTGACGCCGTCGAATACGACAGCTAAGACCAAGCTTTACTAAATTATAAATAACTTTTTAATGTTATGAGATAGAAACTTTTTTTGCTGAAAAGTTAACTCTGTGGACTTTCGAGCCAGCCATCGGCCATCTTTATACTTCTCATAGAAGCTGTGTGATGACATGCGCAATGTGACTGTCTAATCGGAATTGGTTCACTGTCACACGGTTTTCCAAAATCCAATCGTAGGGCAGATTCACCTCACGTGAAAAGCCAAAGATCATTTTCAGGAGTGATATGTTACTAGTTAGCCCGTTTGAATAGCCCCCTGGGTGCGCCATTACGCACAGTGATCACTGAAAGCAGACAGAGAGCCTCTGATGACAATCTCACGTGCTGAAACAGAGTGTGTAACTATCAGGATTGCTCCACTAGTTTGCATGTGAATGTTAGTTATCAGTTTGAATATTAAATATCTTGTCTTTGTTGTGTATTCAATTCACTATAGGTTGAAGAGGATTTGCAAATCATTGTATTCTGTTTTTATTTACATTTCACACAACTGCCCAACTTCATTGGAATTTGGGTTGTACATTTGAAAGCTTCCCCAGCTTGCATGATAGATTTTGCAAATGCATCTGCCACATCACCAAATGTTTTGGCTTTTGGATGCTTCCCAAGTGCAACTTCATGTGCCTGGCCATCAACAATCAGTGTGGCATTGCTGCCCAATTCAGTCCTCTCAAGTGTCTGAGGACAGGGCACGTTGCTGAGCAGTGACTCCATCAAAACAGACTTCTGACCAGATCTGAGGTTGCCTGTTATGTCGACGAGAGATGCTGGTGCTGGTAGTAACTCGTATTGCAAGATTTCAATAGTGTCCTGTAATTTTAAGTCTTTGTGTTTTTTTTTTTTTTGTGTGTGTTTTTTTTCCTTTTTAACATCTTGGCAAAGCAAACAAAACTCGCAGGATACAGGGACATCTCTGTTGAGATTACAAACTGGATCCATTTTTAAAGTTACAGATTCTGAATGAGATATGATCAATATATGTACAAGCACATTAAACAACATTGTTCAAAATAGGTAAACCAATTCTACATTCTTAACACATAAGTACACAAACTGTCTAGTAAAATGTAACTATATACAGTATAAATACAGGAATAAACAAATATGAACTGTAAGATGATTGAACCAACTACTAAAACTAGTCACCAAGGCCCACTAAATTCTTGGGGATAAGGGTAGGTATCGTGTGAGAATATATATCACCACTACAGTAAGACCACAGACACTTGGAGAAAGGTCTACCAAGATACCACTTGTTCTACAAAATCAAGAAATTGCTACATCTGACGTGAGTGTGTGAAAACAGTGTAGAATCTGCAAGTGGTCAACACATGCACCCTGACACTGCAGTGATAATCTTTTAAAGTTAGATTTATGAATTTAGGATCTTAAAATTGACAAAAGAGGGCCATTGGTTTAGTTAATTCATCACTTCAGTGCATTTTATTACTGATGAAGCTTCGTATCGGCTCGCTACAGAAAACCAATGGGTGACAACATGCAGGCTTTGTTGTGTGTATGTGTGTGTGTGTGCAAACACACACACAGTCTGTGCTCAACACACAAAACCACAAATGATGGCATGCTGTGGGTTTGTAACAGACATTTTGGAGGTTCATTCTGGGAACATCCCACTCTTCCAAACGTTCAGGTCAGTAAATTAATATATTTTTATGGAAAGTTTCAGTAGGCTGTACTACGTATTAGTTTTATACTTACATGTGCTTTTCGTTTCAAATAAAAAGACGTCTCATCAGTGATGGGAGAGTGAATGTTACTTTAGCTCTATCTAGACTAGGCTTTTGGGGATTCCTCGAGGGGGCTGTGGGTGGGCTCTTCTCCCCCATAACTGGTGAACGGTATAGCGTATGACCACCAAATTTGCAGGAGATGATCTGCACCTGAAACTTGATAATTAACGTCATTTTGGTGTCATTATAATGTAATATGTCATTATGATGTCATAATGTATTTTCCTACAAATTTAGATATGCAACTCAATTTTACTGATTATCTGCCTTAGAGCAAGCTGTTTTTGACAGAATGTGTAAAATTGTTTTCTGTGTTTGACAAAAGTGACTGAATATTCTTGGAACAGTGGAGGTGCATTTGAAAACCTCCGACTGCAATCTGTGTGTGTTCCAAACAGTTGGGCAAATTCCTGTGGCCAGCCTGAATGTTCAGCACATGTTCAAAACAATCGAGGTGCAGTTGAGGTGAAAAAATATTGTACAGCAGTTGAGGTGGACTAATTGCATTCTGACTGCATTCTAAGTTTTCTCACTGCGTCAAAACAGCATTCAAAGCAGTCTGATGGCATTCAAGGAAGTCGCGTTTGTGGGACTAACTGCCTGGCTCCAAACGTTGGAAAGATGGATTCCAGTTGGAATTAATAGCTTTAAAGTGAATTGCCATTTTAAATCAAATGACACCTCTTTCCCAACATTGTCATACAGACAACAGACCAAAACAGTTTGTTTTTTTTCTCTCTAAAAATGAAACGTCCTCTGTTCTTTGAATTACATTGATCTTGACATGTCTCATTTATACCTGAAAGGAAATACTTTTGACAAAAACTACAGATTGTATTAATTTCTATTTATGTCCAGAGATCAAGGATCCAGTGGCCAATTTCATATTTATTTATTTAAAGACTCAGTAAAATGTTGTTGACATAGAAAACCTATAAAGCCTATTTTTAGTACACAGAAAATTCACAAGAGGTTTAAAGGTATTAATAAGGGAATCCATAAAGAATCGGATTGATAGACAGAATTAATAATGCTATTGATATCGATAAAAGCTTATTGATACCCATTCCTAGAGACTGTTAGCGATAGTTTTTTTTTTTTTTTTTTCCCCCAAACCCAATTTATCACTGTCGCACACCTTGGACTTTTAGTCTGTGTTTTTATTTATTCATGCAGTGCATCAATATTTCGTTCTGTGATGGTTTTTATTAATACAGTAACATGCTTTTGGAGGGCGGTATGCATTTTCAGAGGCCCAACGTCCATGCCCAGTCGCCCAAAATGACCGATATTTGCCTGAGTTAGACGAGGGCGAATATCATAGACTCACATTCGCAATATTTAATGTAATTTCAAAACGCATGACACCCAGCAAATGCATACATCAAAAGTTGGCTCACTTTAACTTTTGTCGCGTTGGCTGGTACCGCGCTGCTCTCCAAATTCAGGGCGTCCTCATCAAGCTGGCTGCTTTGGCTGCTGTTCATTGTCGGACTATCCGTGATAAAATCATCCGGAATATCCATATTGGGACCAACACACACTTTCACACTCACCTTTTCATGTTCTCATCTGCGGACAGTTCTTGGGTTGTGCATGCTATGATGTCATCGCTTTAAGGGCGGGTATCCCAATACCCGCCCTTTACTGCGGGCAGGTATAGACAGGTAGCGTAAATATAAATCTATGGTACCGGCCCAGCAACGCCTCAGTAAGTGATAATAATGAATGATAATATCCTCTTGACTGCCAGTCAGGTGGATAGTGGTAGTCAGGAGGATGAAAACTAGTCTACGTCTCAGTCATGTGACACAGTGAGGTAATGTTAGCCGCCTACATTTTAATCAGCTTTTGTCTTTAAAGCCCAGCAGTGTGAAGTTGTCTTCTGCTTGAATTTGCATGAATTTAAATGTCTAAATGTCATTGACATTTCTAATTTGCTGAAATGTTATCTGTAAATACATGACGACTCTTGATTGTGTTTATATATATATATATATATATATATATATATATATATATATATATATATGCTCTTCCCTTTAATATCATGTATTCCAGGTTGTACCTTTTTCTCAGGAGTAATGAAAAGTCACTTTTGATGAACATCATCATTCATTGTTTATAATAGAAACCACTGGACGAATCAGCCGGAGGAAAAACTAAAATACAGGCAAGAGCAAACAGAGGAAAAGATGAATACACTGAAGTATGATTTACGGGTGCAAAACTGGGAAGAGGAATACAGTGAAGGTGATGTTGATAGAGCATATGGAGCTTTTTAAAAATATTTACATCACTATATGAAAAAAATAGTCCAATAAAACAATACGGTAGAAAACAAAAATTCAAAGATTGGCCATGGTTGACGAAAGGATTACAAAATGCATGTAAGAAGAAAATACTCTATATAAAGAATTCATAAAACTAAGGACTAAGGAGGCAGAAAATAGATATAAGAAATATAAAAATAAGTTAACTAATATTATAAGGGTATGTAGGAAGGAATACTATAGTAAGATATTATATAATAACAAAAATAATATCAAAGGAATATGGGATATATTAAATAGCATTATTAAAAATGGTACAAAACAGCAGAGCTATCCTCAACATTTCATTGATAACAATATCAGAAAGGAGAATATGGATGACATGGTTAATGGCTTTAATAATTTTTTTGTAAATGTTGGACCTAACTTGGCAGAAAAGATTCCTGATTCATTGTTATCTGAGGACTGGAATGATAATCTTATAGAGAGGAATCCCTGTTCAATGTTCCTCACAGCAGTGGAAGAAAAAGAAATAACAGACATTAGCAAAAATTGCAAACACAAAACATCTACTGATTTAAATGAAATTGACATGATAGTTGTAAAACAGGTCATTGAAGGGATTTCAGAACCATTAACATATATTTGTACAAGTAATTTGTCATTTCAAACCGGTAAATTTCCCAATGAAATGAAAATAGCCAAAGTTGTTCCTCTGTATTAGAAAAATATTAGAAAAATTATTGAACAGTAGATTAGATAAATTTATAAACAAACATAAATTACTTTTTGACAGTCAATATGGATTTAGAGCAAATAGTTCAACATCACTGACATTAATAAAATCAGTTGAGATCACAAATGCCATAGATCATAAATTACATTCAGTTGGAATATTCATAGACCTTAAAAAAGCTTTTGACACAATCAGTCATGATATATTAATCAATAAACTTGAACGGTATGGAATCAGGGGATTAGTGTTGCACTGGGTGAGAAGTTATTTGAGTAACAGAAAACAATTTGTGAAGTTGGGGGAATATACATCATCATGCTTGGACATTGCTTGTGGTGTCCCACAGGGGTCAGCATTGGGTCCGAAACTCTTTTTACTTTATATAAATGATATTTTTAATGTGTCCAAGATATTAAAATTAGTATTATTTGCAGATGACACAAGTATTTTTTGTTCTGGGGGGATTTGCAGAAACTGCTAAGGAACATCACTACAGAAATGGGAAAGCTGAAAATGTGGTTTGACAAATAAATTATCATTAAACTTAAGTAAAACAAAATGTTATTTGGCAATTGTAATAAAGACATACAAGTACAGTTACAAGTACAGGGGGTGGATATTGAAAGAGTATATGAAACTAAGTTTCTTGGGGTGATAATTGATGATAAAATAAACTGGAAGTCTCATAAAACGTATACAGAGCAAACTGGTAAGAAGCATTTCAATTCTGAACAAAGTTAAATACATTCTGGACCACAACTCACTCCGCATTCTCTATTGTTCACTGATCTTACCATATTTACACTATTGTGCAGAGGTCTGGGGCAATAATTATAAATGTACAACACAACCATTATTCATACTGCAGAAAAGTGCTATAAGAATAATTCATAATACTGGTTATAGAGTCCACACAAATTCACTATTCTTAAAATCAAAAATTTTAAAATTTACTGATCTGGTTCATTTTCAATCTGTACAAATCGTGTGCAAAGCAATAAACAATTTACTTCCAGGAAATATTAAAAACATGCTCTTTAATACGAGGTCTGTCCAAAAAGTATCAGACCTTTTTATTTTTTGCAAAAACCATATGGATTTGAATCACGCGCGTAATTCCTCCGCACGTCTTGTCTCAATGTGCCGAAAAAGTGCTGATGTCCACGTCTTCCGCAATTCCTGTGCTAGTCAGAGGACGTACCAGATAAAACACAGCGTCCAGTTTGGAAATAAACGGCACATTCCACTGTTACAGGAGTTTTTGTCATGGAAAGAGGAGCGGAGGAATTCCGCGCGTCGCGGTGGAGCCGCATGGCGCAAAGCAACGCCGTGATGAAGTCTCACAGGACATGTTCTGGCATGTCCAGGCTCATCCACAATTTCTCGGTTAGTCACACGACTGAAAACCCACTGACAGCCGTCTAAAAGCCATCTCAAAGCAGTCATGTGAGACCAACACGGAGGTGGTTTTGTCCCGCGCCATGAACGGCACGGTGGCGCATCCGTCCGCTTTTCTTTCCATGAAAAAAAACTCCTTTAATAGTGGAATGTGCCAAAAAAGTGCTGATGTCCACGCCTTTTTTCCTTTTTTTGTGGAAGTTAGACAACGTCCCGGATCAACAAAGCCTTCACGTTGGAAGTGATCTGGTTGATTCAGCCTGTCGATTGGCGCGGCACGCTCTCAGCAGTTGTGGGCCGTCCTTAAAGTGGCAGTAACACTCCTTAATCTGTGTAATCCCCACAAAATCGTCCCTGAAAGCCATATTAATTTTCCGAACGGTGTCCACCTGGAGGTCTCTCACAGTTTCTGGAAAAAAATTGATGCAGCAAAGCTCCAAATCGTTCAGACATTTATTCGCAATAAAAAAACGATGCAGGGGTGGACCAGTGCTCACACAAAGCCTACTCACAGGCGAATGACGCAAGCAACAGGCGTGAAAAAACTCTCGCATGCGCACGAAGGTTCAAGCTTGGCTGATGCAATCACACGTGATTCAAATCCATATGGTTTTTGCAAAAAATAAAAAGGTCCAATACTTTTTGGACAGACCTTGTAGAGTAGGGGATTATAATCTGAGGGGGGAGTTTAATTTAAAACATCAGTGGGCACGTACAACATTAAAAGGTTTTTGTATTTGTTTGTGGAGTGAGGATGTGGAACAGATTGAGGGTGGAGCTCAAGCAATGTCCAAGCATGAACCAGTTTAAGCAGCGGCATAGGTACATGTTTTTTTCTAGGTATAAGGAGGAGGAAGGGTGTTGAGGGTTAGGGCACTTTGTTTTTCTATCTTGTAAATATGTAGTATAAAATCACACACATTGCATATGTATGTAGGTATGTGTATATATGTATGTATCTACACTAGAGATGTTTATGATGATGGGACTTGAGTTTGTGTTGTGTTAAGTGTGTTTGTAGCATGGCCCAAGCAGAGGGTCACCCCTTGGAGTCTGGTCTGCTTGAGGTTTCTTCCTCAATACATCGGAGGGAGTTTTTCCTTATCACTGTTGCCTGTGTGCTTGCTCTGGGGGTTGGTAATGAGTATATATTTATGTTTGTATGTATATAAGGGGTGGGCGTTTATAAGCTTTGCTTCTGCTCACCCCCTTTTGGTCACACATGTCACTGTGGGATTGTCTTCTGTATCATTTTCTTGTTACTGTTGAGTTTGTGTGCCAAATAAATTCATTCATCCATCAGAGCTGTCAACCAATCACCACCTCGTGGTGAGTTGGATCCGCTGGAAGGGGAGGAAGCCGGTCAGACCTGGCAGGCCCAAACATATTGTTAGGGTCTGCTGGGAATGAATGGCGGAAGCCTCTGTCAGCGAGGTCTTTAACTCCCACCTCTGAGAGCTTCTCCCAGATCCCGGGGGAGGTTGGAGACATGGAGTCCGAGTGGACCTTGTTCTCCACCTCCATTGTCGATGCGGCCACTCGTAGCTGTGGTCGCAAGGTCTCTGGTGCCTGTCGCTGCGGCAGTCCCCAAACCTGGTGGTGGACACCGGAAGTAAGGGATGCCATCAAGCTGAAGATGGAGTCCTACTTATCTTTGTTGGTAGGTGGGACCCCAGAGGCAGCTGACAGGTACCGGCAGGCCAAGCGTGCCACAGCCCTTGCGGTCGCAGATACAAAAACTTGGGTCTGGGAGGAGTTCGGGGAGGCTATGGAGGAAGACTATCGGTCAGCCTCGAAGAGATTCTGGCAAACCGTCCGACGCCTCAGGAGGCAGAAGCAGTTCTCCACCCTCACTGTTTACAGTGCGGGTGGGGAGCTGTTGACCCTGACTGGGGATGTTGTCGGGCGGTGGAAGGAGTACTTCGAGGATCTCCTCAATCCCATCGTTACGTCTTCCGAAGAGGAAGCAGAGACTGGGGACTCAGAGGCGGACTCATCCATTACCCAGGCCGAAGTCACCGAGGTGGTTAGAAAGCTCCTCGGTGGAAGGCTCCTGGGGTGGATGAAATCCGTCCCGAGTACCTTAAGTCTCTGGATGTTGTGGGACTGTCTTGGCTGACACGCCTCTGCAACATCGCGTGGCGATTGGGGACAGTGCCTCTGGATTGGCAGACCGGGGTGGTGGTCCCTCTGTTTAAGAAGGGAGACCGGAGGGTGTGTTCCAACTATAAGGGGATCACACTCCTCGGCCTCCCCGGTAAGGTCTATTCCAGAGTACTGGAGAGGAGAATTCGACCAATGGTCGAACCTTGGATTCAGGAGGAGCAGTGTGGTTTTTGTCCTGGTCGCGGCACACTGGACCAGCTCTACACGCTCCATCGGGTGCTTGAGGGTTCATGGGAGTTCGCCCAACCAGTCCACGTGTTTTGTGGATCTGGAGAAGGCATTCGACCATGTCCCTCAGGGCACCCTGTAGGGAGTGCTCCGGGAGTACGGGGTCCGGGGTCCTTTGCTAAGGGCTATCCGGTCCCTGTACGACCGCAGCAGGAGCTTGGTTCGCATTGCCGATAGTAAATCAAACCTGTTTCCAGTGCATATTGGCCTCCGCCAGGGCTGCCCTTTGTCACCGGTTCTGTTCATTATTTTTATGGACAGAATTTCTAGGCGCAGCCAGGGTGTAGAGGGGGTCTGGTTTGGGAACCATAGAATCTCGTCTGTGCTGTTTGCGGACGATGTGGTTCTGTTGGCTTCGTCAAATCAGGACCTTCAGCGTGCACTGGGGCGGTTTGCAGCTGAGTGTGAAGCGATGAAAATCAGCACCTCCAAATCCGAGGCCATGGTTCTTGACCGGAAAAAGGTGCTTTGCCCTCTTCAGGTCGGTGGAGTGTCCTTGCCTCAAGTGGAGGAGTTTAAGTATCTCGGGGTCTTGTTCATGAGTGAGGGACGGATGGAGCGTAAATTCATTCATTCATTCATTCAAAAAAAAAAACATTGTTCAGGTGACTTGTTGAAAATTGTTTATTTATTTGCAGACATCTTGTCTTCTTTGCCACACAATCGGGCACAGCAATCACAAGGTGAGTCACACTGCTTTGTGGGCGGAGCTTTAGCTGTTAATCGTTATAGCAGGAGAATGTCTGTTAAAACACTCTTGGAATTGTGGGACATTGGCGATTAACTTTAAACCTCAAACGCATGAAAATGTAAAGGTACGTAAAAACTGGTTTTATGCTATGGCGCATTCAGAAAGTATTCACAGCACTATACTTCTTCCACATGTTATGTTACCATGTTGTTCCATGTACATAAGTATTAACAGCCTTTGCCATGAAGCTCAAAATTGAGCTCAGTGGCTGTTTTCACAGAGATGTTTCTACAGCTTAATTGGAGTCCACCTGGGGTAAATTCAGCTGATTGGACATGATTTGGAAAGACACCAGTGGTGGGACAGTTCTGCTAATCCAGTAACCGCTAATTATTGAAGCTAACATTTTCGTTAGCGGATTAGCTTTTCAGATAACTTTGAAAACCATCAGTGGACCAGTTAGCTTCCGATAAATTTAGTTCCGATAACTTTTAGATCACAAACATATTTTTGCGGGCAGTGAATAAAGCTTAACAGTTAAACACATTTGTAAAGTCTAAAATCATAGATTGTAGTGCCTGTCTGTTACATGTTTTGCAGCAGACAGACAGCCTTGAGTGGCAGCACTCAATCCTCTGGCAGCGGAGGAGAACTGACTACCAGATAATACCAGACTAATAGTTTTGGAGAAGCTACCAATATTAACTAATGTTGCTAATTACATTTTGGACTTGCACACCTTTCCAGCAGGGGGCAGTAAATCATCTTTATATTAAAAGCTGGAGTGTAAGTGCATATAATTGTAAATACGGTAAAAATACATGGATGACACAAGAAAGTGAAAACACTTATTTCCATTGTGGTCCATTTAAAAATCAAATGAAAAAATAGAAGTAATAATAACATAATGATAATGGTGACAGTAATAGTGTGTATACGAGGTCTCTTAGATAATAAACCGACCCTTTTATTTTTTTTTTTAACTATATGGATTTGAATGACGTGCGATTACACCAATCATGCTTTAACCCTCGTGCGCATGCGTGAGTTTTTTCACGCGTGTCGGTGATGTCATTTCCATGTGGGCAGGCCTTGAGTGAGATGTGGTCCCGCCCTCTCGGCTGAATTCCTTTGTTTCACACTCTGCTCGAGACGGCGCGCGTTGCTTTATCAAATATTTTTCTGGACCTGTGAGGAATATCCGAGTGGACACTATTCGAGAAATTAAGCTGGTTTTCGGTGAAAAGTTTAACGGCTGATGAGAGATTATGGGGTGTTTCTGTCGCTGTAAGGACTTCCCACGGAGCGGGACGTCGCGCAGCGCTTCCAGGCACCGTCGTTGGCCTGTTTCGACCTGAAAACATCCTAATTTAAGGCTTAATTCACCCAGGACGTCGTGAGAGAACAGAGAAGATTCAGAACAGGCTGGCATGAGGACTTTATGCGGACATTCCACTGTTTAGACATTTTTTAATGAAAGACGTGCGCGCAAATTCGCCGAGTCGTTTCCGTGACGACTCGGCAAATCTGTGTGCGCCGCGACAGGAAAAACACCTCCATGTTGAAAACCATTTGTAAAATTCAGGCGGCTTTTGATGGCTTTCAACAAGTGAGTAACTGAGAAATTGTTTAACAGCTTGGGCATGTTCCAACTTGCCCGTTAAGGTTTCCAACGGAGGTGTTTTTCCTGTCGCAACCCCCTGCGGTCGGGTCCAGCCCGACATGCGACTCTGCCCGCACGTTCTTTCATTACAAAATGTCCGTTAACAATGGAATGTCCGAATAAACTCCTCATGCCGACTTCTTCTGAAAGTTCTCTGATGACTTCCTGGGTCAGTAGAGCCTGAAATGTGGAAGTTTTCAACTTGAAACGGCGAGACGCTGCCGCCTCGAAGCGCAGATCACCGTCAGGTGCCGTGGGCCGTCCTTAAAGCGACACTACCAGACCAAAATCTCTCATCAGCCGTTAAAATTTTTACCGAAAACCAGCTGAATTTATCGAATGGTGTCCACTCAGTTGTGCCTTACAGTTTTGAAAAAATTTTGATCAAACAAAGCAGCAGTCTCTGAGCCATTCCTAAACAATGAAAAACGACGAGAGGGTGGACGACTCCTCACTCAAAGACTGCCCACAGGCGAATGACGTAACCGACAGGCGTGAAAAAAACTCTCGCATGCCCACGAGGGTTCAAGCATGTCTGATGTAATCACACGTGATTCAAATCCATATGGTTTTTGAAAAAAATAATGTTGGATACTTTTCTAATAGACCTTGTATGGTAACAACAGCTAAACAATTTATAAATACTTTAAGACAGTAAATTAACATGAAAAATACATAATTAACAGGAAATAAAAGGACTGAGTTCTTTTTTAAAAATTGTTGAGGTCTAAGGTTCTGAAAACATTCTGGATTCACACGCCATTCCAACTCATTGCTTAATTTATTACCACCCTTGAAAAATGTCAACTACCTATTTTATAAACACTACCCAATTTAGAGCCTGTGGATCCCCACGGACAATGAGCCAATTACTTTTATAATGCTGTAACATAGTTACTAACTCGTTTTTGGGAGAAGTAACTATTACTTTTTTCCTCAAGTAATATGCCCAACACTGGTTATCAGGTTATGGGGTAACATATATCATAGACTCCAATGACGTCAACCTTATTTGACCTTTTACTTTGGAGACCAAACATTCAAGACAGTCGAAATATTCTATTTATTAATCATATTAGTGCAACCAATAATTTCCACCACTTCCTTTTTTTCCCATAACTCAATAACATCTAGCCTTAGATAGTCCAAACTATACCTTTTAGGAATCTTTGTGATCAGACAAATAAGGTGGTATATTTTTCAATATGATTGGAGCATTTTTCAATTTTCATTTTGAAAAGTGGCTGCCATGGGTGACATATTCAAAATTCATGTTCGCCCAATATCTAATTTTATTTGGAATAACTTAACCTATAAATATATATACACATCATATTTCATATTTTATCATGAAATGCACAATTATTTTCCCTATCTGCTGTACTACAGCATCTAATGGAGAAAAAAAAAAAATCTTACATTTTAATGTCGAGGTGTGCAGACCTGCTTATACAATCTTAGAATGGTGACTGCTAACTTTGATATATAGTCCAGAAAATGTGCTGAAAAAAGGCAATAAAATAGTAAAGTAAATGTGTCTTTGTGCATGTTTACAGCTGTCTCTGTCGACATTTGTTTGTCTTGTCTTTGTTTCTGCCAGTTGCCTGTTTGTCTACATCTACGTCTGTCTGTCTGCTTCTGTTTGTCTGTTAGTATGCTTCTGTCTGTTTGTACCAGTCTGCATCTGTATGCCTCTTTGTTTCTGTTTCTTTGTCTGTCTTTGTGTCTGTCTACATCTGTTTCTATTTCTTATTTATTTATGACCCAACTTTACTCATTTTGATCAAAAGCAGTTGTTTTTTAAATCAGTATTTTATCGTATGACAAAATATTATATTAGATATTTTAAGTCAAATAATTTTTCTTGGTAACTTTCAATTTTTCTTATCAGGATTTTGTGCTGCATAGGAACTTTAATCATGATGAATGAAACTGTCTTCTGCAGAACTGCTGCTGACATCATCAGAGAGACTTCACACCACCATCTAGTGTCTCCTGGCCAGTAATGACACTTTTCACAAGTTTTTTTTCCCTTCATCTTTTCCCCCTCACATTTACATGGACAACAATGTGAAGATAATCATGATCTTAACCCACATACAGTCAAAATCTGACATCCTGTGAGAGTTTTGATGTCAGTAATCAGACCTCCATTAAAACTCAATCATAGATCATTATTGTCCTTGTAAACTTACTCTTCTGCCATCTAACCTTTGAAAATGAATCATTTAAATCCGTAAAATGTCACATTCAAAATTGATTTTCTTATTTTTAGGCCTGTCACCCTAACTATCTTGCTTGAACAATATATTAACCCCAAAATAATTGCAATAATATTGTCATTTCAAGAGTTTTTTATGCCCCTGATGGTTAATTCTGAAGAAAATCCAGACATTAATCTAGAATGTGGAGTAAAATGTCACATTATCCAAAAATAAATAAACCTAATGGGAACATAAACAAAATTGACTTAAATAACCAAAATGGAGTTACCGTCTTGTTAGTGTTAATTGACTTGCCCCTCTCACTGGGTTAAAACCTAAAACGTTGGGTCGAAGTCTGTTTGGACTCAGAAGTTCACTTATTCTCAAACGAGAAGTGTTCACAATGTAAGTCAGGAAGATAAATCTAACACCTGTTTAATTGAAGGCAGGAAAAACTAAGATAAAACCCTCCACACTCCAGCACAGTAGGGGGCAGTCATGCACTTAACTGTCGGTTCCCACTAGCTGGTGAAAAATGCCAGTTAGGAGCCAGTGACACGATGGTCACCTGGTTCATTGTCGCTGCTGAGCCCCGCTCACACCAAAGCGCCAACACTGAGTGCAGATGAGTGACGTGAGCAGAAATGACAGAGAAACTCATGTCAACATTAGAGACCCAGAACAGCCGTTATGAAGCCTGTATCTGGGCGATGCTATGTTAATTATGGAGTTCCACAAGGTTCTGTGCTAGGACCAATTTTATTCACTTTATACATGCTTTCCTTAGGCAGTATTATTAGACGGCATTGCTTACATTTTCATTGTTACGCAGATGATACCCAGCTTTATCTATCCATGAAGCCAGAGGACACACACCAATTAGCTAAACTGCAGGATTGTCTTACAGACATAAAGACATGGATGACCTCTAATTTCCTGCTTTTAAACTCAGATAAAACTGAAGTTATTGTACTTGGCCCCACAAATCTTAGAAACATGGTGTCTAACCAGATCCTTACTCTGGATGGCATTACCCTGACCTCTAGTAATACTGTGAGAAATCTTGGAGTCATTTTTGATCAGGATATGTCATTCAAAGTGCATATTAAACAAATATGTAGGACTGCTTTTTTGCATTTACGCAATATCTCTAAAATTAGAAAGGTCTTGTCTCAGAGTGATGCTGAAAAACTAGTTCATGCATTTATTTCCTCTAGGCTGGACTATTGTAATTCATTATTATCAGGTTGTCCTAAAAGTTCCCTGAAAAGCCTTCAGTTAATTCAAAATGCTGCAGCTAGAGTACTAGCGGGGACTAGAAGGAGAGAGCATATCTCACCCATATTGGCCTCTCTTCATTGGCTTCCTGTTAATTCTAGAATAGAATTTAAAATTCTTCTTCTTACTTATAAGGTTTTGAATAATCAGGTCCCATCTTATCTTAGGGACCTCATAGTACCATATCACCCCAATAGAGCGCCTCGCTCTCAGACTGCAGGCTTACTTGTAGTTCCTAGGGTTTGTAAGAGTAGAATGGGAGGCAGAGCCTTCAGCTTTCAGGCTCCTCTCCTATGGAACCAGCTCCCAGTTCGGATCAGGGAGACAGACACCCTCTCTACTTTTAAGATTAAGCTTAAAACTTTCCTTTTTGCTAAAGCTTATAGTTAGGGCTGGATCAGGTGACCCTGAACCATCCCTTAGTTATGCTGCTATAGACTTAGACTGCTGGGGGGTTCCCATGATGCACTGAGTGTTTCTTTCTCTTTTTGCTCTGTATGCACCACTCTGCATTTAATCATTAGTGATCGATCTCTGCTCCCCTCCACAGCATGTCTTTTTCCTGGTTCTCTCCCTCAGCCCCAACCAGTCCCAGCAGAAGACTGCCCCTCCCTGAGCCTGGTTCTGCTGGAGGTTTCTTCCTGTTAAAAGGGAGTTTTTCCTTCCCACTGTCGCCAAGTGCTTGCTCACAGGGGGTCGTTTTGACCGTTGGGGTTTTTACATAATTATTGTATGGCCTTGCCTTACAATATAAAGCGCCTTGGGGCAACTGTTTGTTGTGATTTGGCGCTATAAAAATAAAATTGTTTGATTGGTTGATTGATTGATTGACGGCAGCAACACGAACTCATTAATGCATAACGGGGTGGAGCTCAGATGGTTCAGTGTGTGATGAAAGATACCTGAACACACACCCCTCTCTTTGAGTCTGAACCAGCTAGGCTAACAGCCTAACCTGGGTTCAGATGTTTATTAAATCATATTTTTGGGGACTGCCCAGTGGTTCTCATTACTCTTTGCTTTGTTGTGGACACTAAACGTTATGAGATGCTTATTTTCTCAGTAATCACGTGGAACAAATGGATGAAGCAACCAACAGTTGCTAAAAGTGTTAGCTGTTAGCATACAACATTAAATCAGACGAGAATTTCACTCAGCGCAAATATTGCAGTAGAGACGTCTTAGGTGATCTGTTAGGATGTTTCACTGCATAACAAGCTTTATTATTCCAGGCGTTTGTAATAATTTACTCCAAACAAAACTGACACAGCCTCCACACCAGCTAGCAGCCTCATCAGACGGATTCTGACTTGTAATTGGACGCCATGAGAGGCGGAGACACTCGGCTCAGCTGCTGTCACTCAAAACAACCACACCCCAAATTTACAGAACGTTGTCTGAGAACATCATGAATGAAGAAGTTAGAAAAAAAATTCACCCCCACACAGTTGTCACAGAGAAGGAAACTATATAGAGACCAAAACCTAATTTGGACATTTTAACATGGACTCGTATGAGAATGTGCTCTGTTTTGGAGGCAGCCTCAAACACTCAGTCAAGGATCTGCAACTCTCTCTGGACTTCTGAGAGGGCTTCATCTGCTGCCATCAGAGTTTACGGCTTGTTGAAACTGCATTCTTCGATAAACAAACCGGGCAGCATCCCGGTCATGTTGGTATATCATACAATGTAGAAATACTGGTGACAGACTCGGTTTGTTTCCCACAGTAATTAAACCAGTAAATACACTTAATTATTAAATAGATTAAAGGAGTGTTGATTAGAAGCCATTGATCACCTGCTAGTTGTCGTATTATTTTAAGTGCAAATAATATGAGCTCCCCTGATCACAGTAAATCAATGTAATTTTAGTCCTGTGATGAACTGTCACAGTGTCAGCGTCCACTTGTGACTTTATTCTTTTTTTCTCAGGATTATTCTTTTCTTTTTTCTTCTTGACACTTGTGTGAAATTCTTGCTCGCTCTATGGTCACTTTATTTAGTCATTATTTCTGAAGTAAATTTTCTGTCTGATTTCCTCAATATAGCCCACAATGCATCAGGGAACATGCCGTCCTTCAGGACAGATGTCTCACTCTTATCAGCTTTGAGGAAACCAGCTTGAGTTTGGACCAAACTGTCTTGGGGTGGAGCCAGAACACGTTAAATAGCTTTTTACTGCACAGCAACAATTAGCCCGACAACTGACCTGAAATGGGCCGGATACTGGCCGCCATTTAGGAGTAGGAATCCCCACTCCTGGGATGTTGACCTGATAGCCCGACTGCAATTGACCAATAGGAGAGCAGCGCTTGTGCCACACCCCCAAACTCGACCAAAGTGAGGCTGACCAACGCTGACGTCAGTGTCTCAGCCACCAAACAATCACAGGCTAGGAGAGAGAGATAGGTGTCCGGCCTAATTCAGGCTGGTTGTCAGGCTAAGCAACAATGAACACTGAAGCTCTTTTTCTTTGGTGTCTGACTAATTACATATTCTGCTGACACCTACTGGTGAGGAGCAGGAGCTGAACGTAAACAAATCAGATGCAATCAGAAAATGATTCACACTGAGCTTTTCTCTGATATCGCCTTCTTCTGGACACATGGAACATTTTGTTTCCACTTTTGTTAAGAATTCAAAATCACCTAGAAATGAAAAAAATTACGTTAAAGAGCTGCTAAAATGCCAAAAAATATATAATTTGCAGTTGTTTAATTGGTACCTCAGTGCATTCATTATTTACATTATTAAGATCCTCTTGTCTTATGTACAATTTGTACGTTCAATGAATCCCCTCTATTTTGTCATGTGATAATTTCACAAAGACCACAATGGAAATAAGCCTTTATGCTTTGTCTTATCAGTGTATCATTGATATATTCACCTGTGTATGTTTATATTGGTGTTGCAGAATAAACTCAATCAGTCAATCATAAATAAGTTCATTTATGTTTTTTGGTGTCTGTAGGAGGGCATGCGTGTGCGCATACATGAGCTTTTAAAAAGGGCAGAAGTTAGCTTTGATAGTGTGTAATGCAGATGCACATTAATGTCCGAGATGTTTTGTAAATCACTCCAGAGGTGTTATCAGGTTACAAAAACAGCTTTTTCAGTTTTAGAAGTGTTTATTTCTCACGAGCTATTACATAATATATGACAGAGGTTATATTTACACAGTATCGAAGCGCAGTTAGCATTTTGGTAGACCAGCCATTGACGTCACCAGGCTAATGTCCACAAGATGTCTTGTAAATCACTCCAGAAGTGTTATCAGGTTACAAAAACAGTTTTTTCAGTTTTAGACGTGTTTATTTATCCCTATCTCTTACATAATATATGAGAAATGTGTCTCATTTAGCCAGAGATGAAGCGGTTATGGAGCACCAGAGAGACCAGCCAGTGACTCCCCCCAAAAAACTGATTTGTATGAGGCATGGCGTAAACATGGGAAACAAAATGTGGCCTTTCAACCTCTTACAATAGGTCAAGGTTAGTCGTCTTTGAACTTGTTCAAGGTCTGAGTCCCAAGAATGTTCCCTGTGAATTTGAAGACACTGGCAGTAATAGGACTGGAGTTATGCTGAGCACAGACAGAAGGAAAGCTTTCACAATACGCAATGGCCATATCTTGATGGCCGTGGGTAAAAAGAGTTGTAATTATTCCAGTTTAGAATTATTTTTATTATTAAATGATTATGTGGAAGTTCATGAAATTGTTTAATACTAAGTTTACAGGCTTATTTCAGTAGGCCTGTTCTCTTTATGAAACCTGTCCTGTAGGGGGCGTATGGTTCAGCTGACCCCTCCCATCACATTAAACCACAGGCGTGACAAGCTTGTGGAGAAAACATTTTATCTATCAGAGCTCTGCTAACAAAATAGTTTTCATTTCCCCTGATGCCAGAGGAAATGAGGGGGAGGAGCAAACCCATCAGTACCAGGCCACACCCACTCTGTTTGTCAAATCAGAATGTTGGTGACAAAGTTACTCTGATGATGGTTTTAAACTGTATAAGTTCTCAAGGTGTTGTCACTCATCTGTCATGATGGTGATAACCAGTGCAGCCTGCAGGGGGTGCTGATGTGGACTATTTGTTTTTCAGCTTGACCTACAAACAGCCCAGCATTGTGAATGGGTGAGTCATAACTTTCCTACAGGTGGTGCTGTGATTGGTGTCTGTTATTTGATGCCATGTGTTTTTCCTTGTAGTCGTACAGATGTGGTGACGGTCACGCCGTGGTTGGCTCCTGTGGTGTGGGAGGGAACCTTTTACCCAGATCTGCTGGACAGCATCTACAAACCCAAAAACCTGACGGTGGCCACCACGGTCTTCGCTGTGGGGAAGTATGTATCTCTTCTTCACGTCTTTTCAGTTGTCAATAACATTGATTATATCTTAAGGAAACATGAACAGAATCCAGATGAATCCATCCCATGAATGAATCCAGATTGGGATGAACCCTGCAGGAATTATGGTTTTGTGGGTGTGGTTCCATTCTTCTTTTTTTTTAAATGGGCTGAGAGAATTCCCAGAAGTTATTTCACACCATTCTTTGGGTCATTGGTCATAAGTCCAGAATAATAGAATAATTTGTCTGAACATGATCATGTGATCTAAAGGCATCAGAATTCTTCAGAGAAATCAGTAAAAAGCAGGAGAACAGTGTTTGGATCAGGTGTTTTTTTTTTTTTTTTTTGCCTTGTTCCTGGTCTGATTCGGTTTTTGTCGTATTTTCAGTTCAGGATGTTTCTTGATCTGTTCTTGAGGGTTAGGAGTCTGAAATTTTCTCTCGAAGGTTTACTTTGCCATAGATATGGTTCCGCCCTGCAGGGTCTTTGTAAAGGTTGAGGACAATCATCCAGTTTCACTTGGTTCTTTTAAAACGGGGACCAGACACAGTTTTCAGTTTCTTCTTCTTTGTTGTCTAACATGGTGAAGATGCAGCTCAGCAGTGTCACTTTAATTTGAAGAAAATTTAAAAAATCATGTTCAGTGTCTTTAATCTTCTGTTGGTTTGGTATTACAGAGTCCTTCCAGCAGATGGTGGTGTTTCTTAGCAGGAATAAGTATGATCTTTTGTTCTCCTGTACAGGTACATCATGTTCCTGAAAGACTTCCTGGAAACTGCGGAGCAACATTTTTTTGTTGGTTTCAATATGCACATCTACGTGTTCACCGACCGGCCTGAAGAAGTGCCCAAAGTAGAAATGGCTGCAGGCAGAACGGTAAATAAAGTGATGGACCAGGACACATGCACCATATCTCAGGATCCTCAGGAAACCCAAGTGTCATAAAAGTAGCTGTACACAGTTACAAAATTATAGTACTATGAAATAAAAACAGCAAACTGACATCACGACACAGCAGGTCTCCATAAATGTTCCCACAGTTTGCAGTTTTTGACACTCTATGGAACCTCCTTAGGTCCTAGTCAGCAACCACCCAGACCAGCATTCCAAAACGACCTCCTGAAAGCAGCCATGTTACGCATGGGCATGTCTTGTCATTGCCTAAAGTAACTGGTCATTGTCCAGGTCTAAAACTATACGTTGAGACAGGAAGAACCAGGTGCTTGTCTATTTCTTCTGTCCAGTGACCTCATGACTTTAGATTTTCTCAGTTGTTCCTGCCTAGATAAATAGAGGTCTGTACAAGTTCAACGCTTTCACCACATCCATACACTGTACTCTTCTGATGGATGAGTCCAGGAAGTCACTGAAAGCCTGGATCTTCATCTGGATCCAGGACAATCACAGTCCCAGACTCTCTGATTCAGACTCAGTTTGTTGTAACCAGGGTATCATTGACTCTGCAGAGATCACAGCATCGTCCACAAAATCAAGATAGTAAACCAAGTAAAGCATCTAAGCTGATGGTTTCCACAACCCCACCCAACACCCAGTCCATGCGTAAGAGCCAGCAGCGGTGCTCCCTGAGGATCACCACCTGATTTCCCTAGAAAGAAGTCATTTTATCCCCACATTGCAAAGCACTAACAGTACCTGTGCTGGCTTTGATGCCGAACAGCTTCTTGGGAATCAGATCCCAGAAAGTCCCAGGAATTTGCAGAGAGTAGGTTTGTGAACCTCTGCGTAGGCTACACAGAAGCACTGCTTGTATTCATTGCACGGCCTGTGAGTGGGCATTGAACAGTCAACCACTGACTGATAGATAACTTGAGGGGCTTATTTGGTGACATTAAGGATTTGATACTTAATCCTGATCTGAGTCTTCTTTGGAAGTACCTTTCCCAGCAGGAAGAGCAGCATCATATGATGTTTTTTTTTAATCATATTGCACTCCAAACCTGTGTCATCCCTTCAGATTGGATGAAAGGACTTGTCCCAGTCTGGAAAGGAAAGGATGCTCATATGGATTGTAAGAACTATACACCTTCCCTGGCATAGAGAGCGGGGAAGGTGCTTGCTAGTAATACTTTTAATAGTACTCAGTTCTAGCTGCCTGCTGCTCAGTGACTGGAACAGTCTGGCTTCACAACCAGCAAGTCAACTGTTGACTGTATTTTAGCCCTGCAGGGACTCATAGAATGCAAGCGTGAGTATCGGCGGTGATTCTTTGCAGCCTATGTTGATTTGGCAAAGTGTTTGATTCAGTTGATCGGCCTGTTTCCTGGGAGATCCTGAGAATTTGTGAGATCCCCAAGAATAGTGGTTCCTGGGATAGGTAGAAGGATTGCGCGTTGACATGGTGGCATCATTATTTTAGTGTTATTTATTCACTGTCAGTATTTTCCTTAACCATATGTGGGAGACGGCTGTGCAATAGGGGTATGTGTTTTAGGGATATATGCAATATGCATGAATTATTTATGTGAGACTGCTGTGTAATAGGGTTATGTGCAGTTTGGATATGTGTATTAGGGATGTGCAATATGTATGATTGGTGTGTGTATTAAGTTATGTAATATGCACGAGTCATGTAATTATGTCATGGCAGTTTTACTTGTGCAGCTCTTGGAGTCCAAGACAAATTTCCCGGAAGGGACAATAAAGTGTATCGTATCGTATCATAAGTTACTGTACATCAGCCTATACACAGATACTGTGAGTGTTGTGCACAGTGGAGGCAGAGACTGAGTTTTGCCACTGAAAACTGGCGTTCGTCAGGGGTTTTCTCTGGCTTCTACCCTGTTGAATACTTGTATGGACCGGGTGTTGGGTAGGGTTGTGGAAACCACTGACTTGGGTGCTTTTGTTGGCAAGGAAAGTTTTCCTGACTGTGACTTCCCAGACAATACTGTGGTCTTTGTGGACTCAGTAGATGCTTTGATTGTATCGCATTATAAGCTGAGTGAGGAATCATAGTGTCTGGGTTTGAGATTGCACTGGATCAAGTCTAAGATTCAGGCTTTTAACAACTTCATGGACTCAGCCATCAGAAGTGTACCTTTATGTGGTGAAAGACTTGAACTTGTAAATACAGGGTCCTCGGCCTTTGTGATTGAGAGGTGCTTGGGAAGAGCTTGTGGAATCATGAAGTTGCTGGATAGAGGTGTTTGCCGAGGTCTGTCTTTGCAGACAAAGATCCAAGTCTTTAGGGTCCCGGTGCAGCCTGTCTTGCTGTACGGTTGTGAGACTTTGATGCTAACTAATGACCGAAGGCAACGACTGGATGTCTCTGGTACAAGCTTTCTCTGAAGGATCCTTGGGTACCGCTGGAATGACTTTGTATCAAACAAATGGTCCCTAAGAGGAACAAGGATAAGGAGAATCACTTTCCTTGTGAGGGACATTTAGCTACGACATTTTGGCCATGTGGCCATTTCTCTGTGCATGATCCAGCATTCAGGTGCCTGAGTGTTGAGACCCCCTTGGCTGGAGAAGGTCAAGGGGATGCCCATGGTTCACCTGGCTGTGGCATATAGATGGTGATTTTAGAGATGTGGAAATGTACTGATTGTCTACCTGGGTGGTTGCCATCCAGGACCCAAGGCGGTTCCGTGATGTGGTGGATGTGGCAAAGTGCAGCATTAGCGCATGTTCCCAGGCTTGAGTTGACTGAACTTGATGATACTGTGTGGTAAATCTGTCTGGAGGAATCAGTTCTCAAAACTGAGTGACCGTGCAAGAAGGAGACTAGTGAGGGAAGCCACCAAGACATACAGACAACTCTAAAGGACTTACAGGCTTCTGTGGTTGGAAAAACTACATGATGGGGCATGCTTTGACTTGTTCCGTGCTGATTTTGTCATTGAACATGGTCTTCATATGTTTGGTTTATGTGAGTTGGCTCAGACTGATTTTGGTTTCTCTTTATTCCCACATGGTCTGACTGGCTCTGTCTTGATGAGGGGCAGCTCTGATTATCCAAAATGGAATCCTTTTGAATAATTAATTTATGATGAATTGACTTTACTGGACAATGAAGCAAGAAGTGAATTTATTTTCAAGTTGTTCGCACATGATGATTATTTATTTTTTTGGTGATTTTCATATACATGCCAGTCTGGAACTTCCCACTAATCCTGGAGTCCACTCGTCCTTGTAGTAAGGAGAGCATGTTGAAGTTGTTTTTACTTTTATGGTAGGCTGCATGTTGCACTCAAGTAGATTAAGTTAGGGTAACTATGTTTTGATTACTGAAAACCAGGACACTTGGCCCGGTGTCGCCGACCGAACGGCCCCCCCTAAAATCAATCCACCTTTTGCATCTGTGCATGCGTCATTAGCCGTGATTCACGCATTAAAACCTCATTTATGCTTCAAACTGCACTCCAGTCATCATCTGTCTCAGCGACAGATATCTGAAGCTTTTGTACAACGATCATTTCATCATAAAAGATAGCGTAAGCGATCAGAGCGCCGCGGCTAAACAAGCTGCTAGCTGATGCGTTCACTGCACATCAGTTATTTCAAAGCGTCACGAAATTTTGCAGAGTTTCTGCTTAAAACAGCCTTGTTTCTGCTTAAAACCGACTTTAGAATGATTTAAGAGGTTTTACCTTTATCATCTGATGGTTAATAATCCCATTAATCCATTTGATTGCTTTGGGTGAAGAGGGCGTACCGTTTGGTTTGCGACACCGGCAATGAGATACTCGAATTTGACTCAATTTAATGAATGAAAAACTATGAAAACCATGACATTTTCATCACTTTCAAAAACACATCGACTTCCGGTTATGGCGCGTAGCTGAAAGGTCGCTTAGACAGAGGCTCCGCCTGGGTTGAAACAATTTGTAAGCTTTAACAGTCTATATCGAGCGAACTGTGACCAAAATTAATCCTAAGGTCTGAATGTCGTATTATGTCGAAGAATCGAGGGAGAAAACAGACAATTAAACTTAAAAAAACACGACGTTGGAGCGTTACGCGAGGATGAGTCTCAAGGAGCAGAGGATAGCACTATGCTAAATCAGGACGAAGCTATGATGTGAGTCACATCCAGCTATAAAATCACTCAGAAATAACTTTAACACGCAACTGCATGAAGTCAGAAATGACTTCTCCACGCAAATGCATGAAGTGGTCTCCTCTAACCGCGAGATTAAAGAAGCTATAGGGACCTTCTCAGACAGACTCATTGAAGCCGAGAACCGCATTAGTGCGGCAGAGGACCAGATCTCCTCTCTCACAGTAATGGCCGACACCACAAAGGGAAAAGTCGAAAAGCTTGCTATGCAGATGGAAGAGATCAAGAACCAACGCCGACGTTGTAATCTAAAGCTGGTCGTCATTCCTGAGGGCTCTGAAAAGCGAGACTGCCGTGCGTTTCTGATGACATGGCTACCGCAAGTGCTGGGTATGGAGGATCACCTGGACATCGAGCAAGCCTATCGCCTGGGTACAACGGCGACAGCAAAAAACCATCAACAACAAAGTGAGACAAAGCCGCGTGTTGTGCTTGTGAAACTTCTGTCTTATTGTGACAGAGACAAAGTGATGAAGGTGGCACGTCTGAAGGAGGTTAAACTCGAAAGCAGTCGGGTGTTGTTCTTCCCGGACCTATCACCAAAAGTCCAGAAACAACAAAAACTTTTTGATGGTGTTAAACTACGACTGAGAGACTTGAATATAAACTATGGACTCATATTTCCCGCGTGATTGCGGATCTGGCACGAAGACACCTGGCACTTCTTTGACTCTCCTGCTAAGGCTGAGAAACTCGTCGATAAGCTGGAGCACTGCAATCCGCAAGACACCCGACGTGAACCTTCCGAGGAACAAGGGTAACATAATACTGTCTGATTGACAGTCCAGACTGTCAACAATAACCTGCTGTTGTGTAGCTGCTGTGACATTGGAATGTGTGTAAGAAACAATAATAGTATGGTCTAGGCAAGTGATTTTCAACCTTTTTTGAGCCACGGCACCCTTTTTATATTTACAGAATCCTGCGGCACACCACTGTCATGTGTCATGCACCACTAACTCAACTGTCTCTACACGGTGCGTTAGCACGTTAGCAACACGTGCGGTACAGATATGACGTAACATAGTATACTATAGTCATGGAGCTGTATATAAGAACTAGAGAGCGCAGTCCCATTGCTGCACACTAAACGAAAACATCCCTTCATGGACAGCGACATGACGTCTCCTAACCGGGCAAAATATTGACGAAGTACCCGGATGTTAATGCATTTTCAATGGAGATTCGCGACTGAACACACTCAGAAAAATGCTCGCAAAATACGTGTTAAAATGCCATTTTGTCCTGGATATCGAGCCAGTAAAATTAAATTACATTAAATTATGTCAGGAAAGTATTAAACTTACTCTGACACACACACATTCACAAATATTAGTGTTGAAAGTTACACGGATCTGCGCTGATAAGCTACGCTGCTCGGCTGAGCTGCAGCTGTGTTCAACACAGCGCGGCTCCTAAAACCATTACAATACATTTATATATATTATATTTTTACACAGTTATCCTTTATTGACCGAGTTTCATTCATGAAGTCAGTGGTGTGTGTGTGCACATCTCTGTGTGTGTGGCAGCACAGCGCGGGTCATTAATCTCATTATTTTAAGGTGCAAAAAAAAAAAAAAACTCCCCAGTCTTGTTGAACAATTTTTAGTCACTAACGACAAGAATTTTAACTAGACATTGGTCTAGCAGTGGAAAATATCAACTAGACCTAAGTGAAATTAATGATCCGTACATTATTGGTAATATTTTATGTTCTGATTATAGAGACGACAGTGGTAATGTTTAATTTACAGATGGTATCATGAGCAGAAATTTAAGGGTAAATATGATTTCATGGAATGTTAGGGGTCTTAGAAAGTTGGTGAAGTTGAAACAAGTAACATCCAGATTGAAACAACTAAAAACACAGATAGCCTTTCTTCAGGAAACTCATTTACTTTCATCTGAACTTATACCATTAAAAAGGAGATGGCCAGGGCAGATCATAGCAGCCTCATATTCCTCTCATGCAAGAGGGGTAGCAATACTAATTCACTCTTCTGTTCCATTAAAAATTCACAATACCATATTAGACTCAGCGGGCAGATGTGTTGTACAGGGTTCAATATTTGATCAAGATATTAATTTAGTTTGTGTTTATGGGCCAAACAATGATGATGCCTCTTTCTATGACAATTTATTTTTAACCTTATCATCGCTATGTGGTGACTTCTGCCTAGCAGGGAACTTCAATTGTACTCTGGATCCAGCCCTTGACAAATCCTCAGGTATCGATGTCACACACATTCAAAGTAGGAAAGCAATTCAATACCATATAAATAAGTTTGGTCTATGTGACATTTGGAGATACAAAAACTCATCTAGACATGAATACTCTTGCTACTCTGCTACTCATAAGTCATACTCTCGTATCGATTATTTCCTTTTCTCTAAATCCCTTATAGAAAATGTGAATGACTGTGAGTACAAAATTATTGTCATCTCAGATCATGCGCCACTGTTGCTCTCCTACACTGTCATTGGAGCTTGCAAAGGACCTTCAGTGTGGCGATTAAGCCCACGATGGATCCATGATAGCGAGTTTTTGATATTTCTTGAGGCAAATATTGATATCTACTTTAAAATGAACACCAACCAAACATCCGCGTCAGTTACGTGTGAGGCATTCAAAGCCTTTATCAGGGGACAAATGATCAGCTATAAAAGCAGTATTTCAAATAAACAACATATAAAGCTGATAGAGTTGGAAAAAGACATTAAAGAATTAGAAGAAGAAATTAATATTCGCAATAAGAAGGAGACCAAACAAAAACTGGACATTCTTAGAGCTCAGTATAATGAGTTGTCAGCAAATAAGGCAGCGTCTAGCCTAATGAAACTAAGACATTCTACGACCAAGGGGAAAAAGCAGGGAAGCTATTGGCTTGGCGTATAAAATCATTACAGAATGAAAGAGCAGTCTTTGAACTTGAGTCTGAACTAAGGAATCCAATTACTAATTTACAAGATATCAATAAAAACTTTCAGGCATTCTATTCAAAACTATATACATCAGAAACTAAAGCAACCCCTCACTCACTTGACAACTTTTTAAACCAAATTGACATACCTAGGTTGGATGATAATGCTCAAAAAGAACTTAACCTCCCAATATCCCGGTCTGAGATATCAGAGGCTATTGATAGTATGAAAGGAGGGAAAACACCAGGGCCCGATGGCATTCCTATTGACATCTATAAAACATTTAAAGGCATGCTACTTACTCCCTTATTAGATATGTATGAGGAATCGTTAGAGAAAGGTGAATTACCCTCAACGCTAAAGACCGCACTTATAACCTTAATATTAAAATCTGGCAAACCTTCTACAAAATGTGAGTCATACCGCCCAATATCTTTGATCAATAATGATGCCAAAATAATAGCCAAAGTTCTTGCACGCCGACTAGAGAAGCATTTGCCATCTATTGTTGAGCCAGACCAGAATGGTTTTATATTGGGCAGACAAGGCTTCCACAATATCCGTAGGGTATTAAATATTATACATGCTAAAAAGGAAACACCTGACACGGCCGTGATAGGTTTAGATGCTTTAAAGGCCTTCGATATGGTGGAACACACATACTTATTTGAAGTTCTTCAACATTTTGGTATAAGCAGTTATTTCCTTAACTGGATTAAGATCTTGTACTATGACTCAAGGGCATCAGTACTGACAAACCACATAGTGTCAAAACAGTTTCCTCTTTCCAGAGGCACAAGACAAGGATGTCCCTTATCACCTCTTCTTTTTGTGTTAGCTATAAAACCCTTGGCTATTACAATCAGAAACAATCTTGAGATAACCGATATTAACATAAATGATATTGAGAATAAAATAGCACTCTGTGCTGATGATGTGGTTGTCTTCCTGACCAACCTGAAGCAATCTGTACCTGCCCTATTGAAATGTATAGAAATATTTGGGAATTTTTCTGGCTATAAAGTTAATGCAACAAAATCTACAATTATGTTCCTGAAAAGCTCAGAAAGGATAACTCCACCGCTATACACCCCCTTCAAGAATGTCCAGGATAGTTTCACGTATCTGGGTGTTAAAATTACACCAACAATGGAATCATTGGTACCCGCTAATTATGACCCCGTAGTTGAATCTGTGATGGGCTCTATAAACAGATGGAAATCTTTGCCACTGTCCATGATTGGACGTATTAACATTCTGAAAATGAATGTTCTCCCTAAGCTCCTTTACCTGTTTCAAACCATTCCACTTGCTCCTCCTAACTTTTTTGTCAAAATGAAGCAGATCTTTTGTCATTTTATTTGGAATGATAGACGCCCCAGGTTACGCATGACTCTGTTGTATTTACCATATGATAGGGGTGGGTTAAAAGTCCCTTTTCTCCAAGGATGCTATTGGGCTGCACAATTGCGGGCGGCTTCATACTGGTTTGACACTACATCATTCCCTAACTGGGCGAGGATGGAGGAGACGACAACCTCCAAAATCCCTCTTAAGTTATATCTCCATTCAGCAAACCTTTCTATTTTGAAAAAACGAACCTTAAATCCTTTTGTTAGGAATACAGTGATCATCTGGCATGAGGTTTTGAACTACTTAAAAGAAAATGCTGCTTTATCCCAATTTACTCCCATTTGGGGAAATAGAAATTTCACACCAGGTACAAACGATCTTGGTTTTAAGATATGGGCTAATAAGGGCATCAACAAAATATCAGATCTTTATGATAGAGAAGTCCTTTTAAGTTTTACTGATGTCAAGCAAAGATTCAACATTGATGTCAAACATTTTTTCAAATACTTGCAGGTTAGACATTTCATAAAACAAACTCAAAACTCCTTAAACCTGCCCCCCCCCCCCCCCCCCCCCCCCCGAACACTATTGAAATGATAGCTATGAACTATTGTGGTAGACCCGGACTCATTTCTCGATTCTACCACAATATCATTGCAAAATCAATAGAATCCTCAGACGATAAAAGACATGCCTGGTGTCTAGATCTTAAAGAAGAAATAACTGATGAAGAATGGAAGCATGTATCCTTACAAAGCCAAGTTCAAACGATAAATAGTAAGTCCCTTCAGCTGCTCCCTTGTTTGCACTCGGGGTCGCCACAGCAAATCCAAGGTGGATCTGCATGTTGATTTGGCACAGGTTTTACGCCGGATGCCCTTCCTGACGCAACTCCACATTACATGGAGAAATGTGGCAGGGGTGGGATTTGAACCCACCGGTTTAAATTACTTCAGTACAAATGGCTGATGAGAACATATTTCACTCCAGTAGTACAACATCGTATTGATCCTAACACACCTGATCTATGTGTTAAATGTGGTACACATAAAGGGACTCTATTTCATTGTCTTTGGGAGTGTTCCATTATCCAAGAATTTTGGAAGGAGATAATTACGACTTTGTCTAAGATTACTGATACACATCTTCCACTATGCCCTAAGCTCTGTATACTGGGACTTTTCCCAGAAAATTGTACACTCAGTAAATTTGAGAAAGCAATGGTCATATATTGTATACTTGAAGCAAAACATAAAATTGCTCTGTCATGGAGATCTATGTATAGGCCAAGTAAGCAAATGTGGGCTGAAGGACTCTCACACTGTATAGCCATGGAGAAATTGACATACTTGATCAAGAGGAAATATAACAAATTTGTTAAGATCTGGAATTCGTTTATGGAGTTTTTGGAGGGAGGGGGTTTGTCTGAAATTGTATAACTTATTCCTTTTTTTTTTTTTTTTGCTCATGGTATTCTTTTTATTTTCTTCACTAATGTTAATTTCCAGATTTTATATTTACTTACTGTTGTCCCTGAAGACTGTTTGTTAACATGCCTTCTTTTGTTCTTGTTGTTTAGTTTTTGTATGTGCTTGTTAATTAAAAGGAAAAAATCAATAAAGATATTTGTCCAAAAAACAAAACAAATGCAGGACAGGATGTGAAAACAGTACATGTCCTGGAAAACAGGACATTTTAGTTAAGTAATGTTACAAAAGCATGACAATTTAAAAAGAAACATTTAATTATGGTGAATTACAATTATGTATTTATTTTCAGTTCAGCAGATTTATAGACAACATTACAGTTAATATACAAATAATAAATGTTTGAGTTCAGTGGTACAAATAATTCATGAGGTGAAAGCTGGAACAAACCATTCAAGCCAAGTTGAATGTTTGTTCCAGCTTTCACTGAATGAAATATTCATTCCATTGAAAGAATGTAAAAACATTCATTATTTGTTTTATAGAACAGCTAAAATAGATCCCTGTCATTTGATATTTTATTAATTTATAAACAGAAAAGGGACATTTTGGTGTTCCGCTGCTGCTAAAGTCCAAATTGTGACGTGTAGTCCAGTGATGCTGTGCACTAACTTCGGACTTCCATAAAAAAACAAAAAAAAACAAACAAAAAAAGACACTTCGTGTAGTTCCGCAGTGCAGCCAAAAATCACATCAACTTTTCATCCTAACAGCTCTTCATGCCTCCAGACAGCTTACAGCGGAGTGGATTTTGTTTGTGTGTGTTACAAGAACTAGCACAGTTAGCTTAGCTCAGTCAAATGGTTGTCTTTGCTTGCGGCATTGTCGTGCAGTGCGCTGCAAAAAAAAAAAAAAAAAAGCGACTGTGCATTGCCTCAGTGCGGCGAAAAAAAAATCACTTCAGAAATTAGTCCATCAAATTAGTCCAACACAATTGGGACAAATTAATCCATGTCATGTGACACACAAAGCATCAATCAAATGACAAGGATCCACTCAGATGTTATATAAAGGTGTATGTAAAGATGTCAATCAATCAACTTTTTTCTTATATAGCGCCAAATCACAACAAACAGTTGCCCCAAGGCGCTCCATATTGCAAGGCAAGGCCATAAAATAATTATGAAAAACCCCAACGGTCAAAACGACCCCCTATGAGCAAGCACTTGGCAACAGTGGGAAGGAAAAACTCCCTTTTAACAGGAAGAAACCTCCAGCAGAACCAGGCTCAGGGAGGGGCAGTCTTCTGCTGAGACTGGTTGGGGCTGAGGGAAAAAACCAGGAAAAAGACATGCCGTGAAGGGGGGCAGAGATCGATCACTAATGATTAAATGCAGAGTGATGCATACGGAGCAAAAAGAGAAAGAAACAGTGCATCATGGGAACCCCCCCCACAATCTACGTCTAAAGCAGCATAACCAAGGGATGGTCCAGGGTCACCCGATCCAGCCCTAACTATAAGCCTTAGCGAAAAGGAAAGTTTTAAGCCTAATCTTAAAAGTAGAGAGGGTATCTGTCTCCCTGATCTGAATTGGGAGCTGGTTCCACAGGAGAGGAGCCTGAAAGCTGAAGGCTCTGCCTCCCATTCTACTCTTACAAACCCTAGGAACTACAAGTAAGCCCGCAGTCTGAGAACGAAGCGCTCTAATGGGGTAATATGGTACTACGAGGTCCCTAAGATAAGATGGGACCTGATTATTCAAAACCTTATAAGTAAGAAGAAGAATTTTAAATTCTATTCTAGAATTAACAGGAAGCCAATGAAGAGAGGCCAACACGGGTGAGATATGCTCTCTCCTGCTAGTCCCCGTCAGTACTCTAGCTGCAGCATTCTGAACCAACTGAAGGCTTTTTAGGGAACTTTTAGGACAACCTGATAATAACGAATTACAATAGTCTAGCCTAGAGGAAATAAATGCATGAATTAGTTTTTCAGCATCACTCTGAGACAAGACCTTTCTGATTTTAGAGATATTGCGTAAATGCAAAAAGGCAGTCCTACATATTTGTTTAATATGCGCTTTGAATGACATATCCTGATCAAAAATGACTCCAAGATTTCTCACAGTATTACTAGAGATCAGGGAAATGCCATCCAGAGTAACGATCTGGTTAGACACCATGCTTCTAAGATTTGTGGGGCCAAGTACAATAACTTCAGTTTTATCTAAGTTTAAAAGCAGGAAATTAGAGGTCATCCATGTCTTTATGTCTGTAAGACAATCCTGCAGTTTAGCTAATTGGTGTGTATCCTCTGGCTTCATGGATAGATAAAGCTGGGTATCATCTGCGTAACAATGAAAATTTAAGCAATACCATCGAATAATACTGCCTAAGGGAAGCATGTATAAAGTGAAATTTTAAAGTAAATTTTATGGTCAACAGTATCAAAAGCAGCACTGAGGTCCAACAGAACAAGCACAGAGATAAGTCCACTGTCCGAAGCCATAAGAAGATCATTTGTAACCTTCACTAATGCTGTTTCTGTACTATGATGAATTCTAAAACCTGACTGAAACTCTTCAAATAGACCATTCCTCTGCAGGTGATCAGTTAGCTGTTTTAAAACTACCCTCTCAAGAATCTTTGAGAGAAAAGGAAGGTTGGAAATTGGCCTATAATTAGCTAAGATAGCTGGGTCAAGTGATGGCTTTTTAAGTAATGGTTTAATTACTGCCACCTTAAAGGCCTGTGGTACATAACCAACTAACAAAGATAGATTGATCATATTTAAGATTGAAGCATTAAATAATGGTAGGACTTCCTTGAGCAGCCTGGCAGGAATGGGGTCCAATAAACATGCCGATGGTTTGGACGAAGCAACCAATGAAAATAACTCAGACAGAACAACCGGAGAGAAAGAGTCTAACCAAATACCGGCATCACTGAAAGCAGCCAAAGATAACGATACATCTTTGGGATGGTTATGAGTAATTTTTTCTCTAATAGTCAAAATTTTGTTAGCAAAGAAAGTCATGAAGTCATTACTAGTTAAAGTTAATGGAATACTCAGCTCAATAGAGCTCTGACTCTTTGTTAGCCTAGCTACAGTGCTGAAAAGAAACCTGAGGTTATTCTTATTTTCTTCAATTAGTGATGAGTAGAAAGATGTCCTAGCTTTACGGAGGGCTTTTTTATAGAGCAACAAACTCTTTTTCCAGGCTAAGTGAAGATCTTCTAAATTAGTGAGACGCCATTTCCTCTCCAACTTACGGGTTATCTGCTTTAAGCTACGAGTTTGTGAGTTATACCACGGAGTCAGACACTTCTGATTTAAAGCTCTCTTTTTCAGAGGAGCTACAGCATCCAAAGTTGTCTTCAAAGAGGATGTAAAACTATTGACGAGATACTCTAACTCCCTTACAGAGTTTAGGTAGCTACTCTGCTCTGTGTTGGTATATGACATTAGAGAACATAACGAAGGAATCATATCCTTAAACCTAGTTACAGCGCTTTCTGAAAGACTTCTAGTGTAATGAAACTTATTCCCCACTGCAGGGTAGTCCATCAGGGTAAATGTAAATGTTATTAAAAAATGATCAGAGAGAAGGGAGTCAACAAAATCATTTGTTTTATTTTTGTAAATTGAACTTTACAATCAGTTTGGGGTTGTATTATATAACACCTAACTTGATCCTTGTCAATTGATTGATGGTTTGTATGTCACGTGATATCAATCATTCATCCCATTTGCCACTGTGTTCCATTTGCTGTGCAAATTTGGTTTCATAAGTTTTGTACCATTACACTCCCTTACCACTGTGCGCTTACACTAGTGCCGATGGTGCTTAGCTTAAAAATAAATATGGTGGGGTTTGTTTTGGTGACAGACAAGGATTTGAATGAGCTTATCGACTTTGCTAATAGAAAAAACAAATCCACGCCACAAGCCATCTGGAGGCATTTGCAGTATTCGCTGGGACATCTGAACATGAAGCATTAGCTATGGACGATACATCAAGATTATTTTTGAACTGTCTGACTGTTTGGAACCTCCACACACCAAAATTTAAGGCCATTTTCGCCTCTTTCTAAATTAATAAAATTTCAAATGACAAGGATCTGTTTTAGGTGTTATATAAAACAAATGATTTTTTTTTTCATTTGTGCAATGGGAAATTATTTGAAATATTCTTTCCCATTGCACAAATTGCACAAATGAAAAAAACATTCATTATTTGTATAATATACATTCATTATTTGTGTAATATATGCCATCAAATAATATAAAGACGTTAGGACTAGTGGACCCTCCCCTGCCAGTAAGCCTGTTGACTCTGTGCAGGGACTTTACTTTGCACCAGGATTCTTGTTTTGTGAAACTTCAGTTTAAGGAAACTCTGGGTTTTCAGTTTCAAAAATGAAGTTCACCATAACTCAGTCACCGTGGTAACATAAATGTTAGCAGGTTGTCTTTAACAAACACTGAGCTCCCCTCCTCCACAGACTGAAAGAGGACTTGGATGTGACGTGTAGAAGCACGTCATCCACCAGCGGTCTCAGTCGGGTGGTCAGCCCTGCAGGGTTTGGCTGTTTTTTCACGTCCTACAAATCATCTGTTTGGGCAGATGACTTTTCTAAACAATTGAGGGCCTGATTCTCTGACTTGTTAGATGTATTTTTGTGCATTGGAATAATCTCATTTTGCCATTCCTGCTTCTGTCCAGCAGGAGGCAGTGTTAGTCTGCGTTTGGTGTTGTTTAGTCCAGAAAGACCTCAGAGACGCCACCACGTGGGTTGATGATCCTGATTGGCTATTAGTTTAGTAGGCCTGCGGCTCTGGTTGTATCTGCTGTTACGACCCTGAACACAAAATGGCAGCAGCCGAATGGACAACAACATTACCATAATTTAAAAACTTGTGTAACACTTTTAAGACTGAGTCTGGTGAATTTAATGGGACAGTTGCTCAGTTCGGTCATGTGACTTTTACATGACCGAATTCAGTCAGGCGACTCCAGAGGTTTAAAATATCTTATAATTTTACACTCTTAAATCAAATCAAATCAATTTTATTTATATAGCGCCAAATCACAGCAAACAGTTGCCCCAAGGCGCTTTATATTGTAAGGCAAAAGCCATACAATAATTACGGAAAAACCCCATCGGTCAAAACGACCCCCTGTGAGCAAGCACTTGGCGACAGTGGGAAGGAAAAACTCCCTTTTAACAGGAAGAAACCTCCAGCAGAATCAATCACTAATGATTAAATGCAGAGTGGTGCATACAGAGCAAAAAGAGAAAGAAACACTCAGTGCATCATGGGAACCCCCCAGCAGTCTAAGTCTATAGCAGCATAACTAAGGGATGGTTCAGGGTCACCTGATCCAGCCCTAACTGTAAGCTTTAGCAAAAAGGAAAGTTTTAAGCTTAATCTTAAAAGTAGAGAGGGTGTCTGTCTCCCTGATCAATAACTTCAGTTTTATCTGAATTTAAAAGCAGGAAAATAGAGGTCATCCATGTCTTTGTCTGTAAGACAATCCTGCAGTTTAGCTAATTGGTGTGTGTCCTCTGGCGTCATGGATAGATAAAGCTGGGTATCATCTGCGTAACAATGAAAATTTAAGCAATGCTGTCTAATAATACTGTCTAAGGGAAGCATGTATAAAGTGAATAAAATTTGTCCTAGCACAGAACCTTGTGGAACTCCATAATTAACCTTAGTCTGTGAAGAAGACTCCCCATTTACATGAACAAATTGTAATCTATTAGATAAATATGATTCAAACCACCGCAGCGCAGTGCCTTTAATACCTATGGCATGCTCTAATCTCTGTAATAAAATTTTATGGTCAGTATCAGTATCAAAAGCAGCACTGAGGTCTAACAGGACAAGCACAGAGATGAGTCCACTGTCTGAGGCCATAAGAAGATCATTTGTAACCTTCACTAATGCTGTTTCTGTACTGTGATGAATTCTGAAACCTGTCTGAAACTCTTCAAATAGACCATTCCTCTGCAGATGATCAGTTAGCTGTTTACAACTACCCTTTCAAGAATTTTTGAGAGAAAAGGAAGGTTGGAGATTGGCCTATAATTAGCTAAGATAGCTGGATCAAGTGATGGCTTTTTAAGTAATAGTTTAATTACTGCCACCTTAAAAGCCTGTGGTACATAGCCAACTAATAAAGATAGATTGATCATATTTAAGATCGAAGCATTAATTAATGGTAGGGCTTCCTTGAGCAGCCTGGTAGGAATCGAGTCTAATAGACATGTTGATGGTTTGGAGGAAGTAACTAATGAAAATAACTCGGAGAGAAAGAGTCTAACCAAAATACCAGCATTACTGAAAGCAGCCAAAGATAACGATATGTCTTTGGGATGGTTATACGTAATTTTTTCTCTAATAGTTAAAATTTTATTAGCAAAGAAAGTCATGAAGTCATTACTAGTTAAAGTTAAAGGAATACTCGGCTCAATAGAGCTCTGACTCTTTGTCAGCCTGGCTACAGTGCTGAAAAGAAACCTGGGGTTGTTCTTATTTTCTTCAATTAGTGATGAGTAGTAAGATGTCCTAGCTTTATGGAGGGCTTTTTTTATAGAGCAACAGACTCTTTTTCCAGGCTAAGTGAAGATCTTCTAAATTAGTGAGCTGCGAGTTTGTGAGTTATACCATGGAGTCAGGCACTTCTGATTTAAGACTCTCTTTTTCAGAGGAGCTACAGCATCCAAAGTTGTGCTCAATGAGGATGTAAAACTATTGACGAGATAATCTGTCTCACTCAGAGTTTAGGTAGCTACTCTGCACTGTGTTGGTATATGGCGTTGGAGAACATAACAAAGAAGGAATCATATCCTTAAACCTAGTTACAGCACTTTCCGAAAGACTTCTACTGCAATGAAACTTATTCCCCACTGCTGGGTAGTCCATTAAAGTAAATGTTAAGAAATGATCAGACAGAAGGGGGTTTTCAGGGAATACTGTTAAGTCTTCAATTTCCATACCATAAGTCAAAACAAGATCTAAAGTATGATTAAAGTGGTGGGTGGACTCATTTCCATTTTGAGTGAAGCCAATTGAGTCTAATAATAGATTAAATGCGGTGTTGAGGCTGTCATTCTCAGCATCTATGTGGATGTTAAAATCGCCCACTATAATTATCTTATCTGAGCTAAGCACTAAGTCAGACAAAAGGTCTGAAAATTCACAGAGAAACTCACAGTAACGACCAGGTGGACGATAGATAACAACAAATAAAACTGGTTTTTGGGACTTCCAATTTGGATGGACAAGACTAAGAGTCAAGCTTTCAAATGAATTAAAGCTCTGTCTGGGTTTTTGATTAATTAATAAGCTGGAGTGGAAGATTGCTGCTAATCCTCCCTCTCGACCCGTGCTATGAGCATTCTGGCAGTTAGTGTGACTCGGGGGTGTTGACTCATTTAAACTAACATATTCATCCTGCTGTAACCAGGTTTCTGTAAGGCAGAATAAATCAATATGTTAATCAATTATTATATCATTTGCTAACAGGGACTTAGAAGAGAGAGACCACATTTAACTGTTTTAATCTGTGGTGCAGTTGAAGGTGCTATATTATTTTTTCTTTTTGAATTTTTATGCTTAAATAGATTTTTACTGGTTGTTGGTGGTCTGGGAGCAGGCACCGTCTCTACGGGGATGGGGTATTGGGGGGATGGCAGGGGGAGAGAAGCTGCAGAGAGGTGTGTAAGACTACGACTCTGCTTCCTGGTCCCAACCCTGGATAGTCACGGTTTGGAGGGTTTAATAAAATTGGCCAGATTTCTAGAAATAAGAGCTGCTCCATCCAAAGTGGGATGGATGCCGTCTCTCCTAACAAGACCAGGTTTTCCCCAGAAGCTTTGCCAATTATCTATGAAGCCCACCTCATTTTTTGGACACCACTCAGACAGCCAGCAATTCAAGGAGAACATGCGGCTAAAAATGTCACTCCCGGTCCGATTGGGGAGGGGCCTAGAGAAAACTACAGAGTCCGATATTGTTTTTGCAAAGTTACACACCGATTCAATGTTAATTTTAGTGACCTCCGATTGGCGTAACCGGGTGTCATTATTGCCGACGTGAATTACAATCTTACCAAATTTACGCTTAGACTTAGCCAGCAGTTTCAAATTTCCTTCAGTGTCGCCTGTTCTGGCCCCCGGAAGACAATTGACTATGGTTGCTGGTGTCGCTAACTTAACATTTCTCAAAACAGATTCGCCAATAACCAGAGTTTGTTCCTCGGCAGGTGTGTCACCGAGTGGGGAAAAACGGTTAGAGATGTGAACGGGTTGGTGGTGTACAGGGGGCTTGTGTTTAGGACTATGCTTCCTCCTCACAGTCACCCAGCCTTTCCCTGCTGCTCGGGATCTGCTGGGGGACAGCTAACGGCAGCTCAGCTACCTTGGTTCGCACCGACTACAGGGGCCTGGCTAGCTGTAGGATTTTCCAAGGTGCAGAGCACCTTACAAGGAGAAGTTTTAATTTACTGAGGTGGAGATGGAGTCTGTGACCAAAGCACTGACTGCTGCCTTTTGCAGTCGTTCACAGTCACTGAGGAAGATACGATGACATCAACAAGTATTACTCTGATTGGTCGGTGGAGTCTAAATCTATACCGTCACCCAAATTTATACCGTGAAACGGTTATATCATATATATCGCACACCCCTGTCCTCCATATATTTGACAATAAAATAGCAAGTCCCTTTGGCTGCTTCCCTGTTTGCACTCGGGGTCGCCCACAGTGGACCTGGATGTTGATTTGGCACAAGTTTTACACCAGATGCAACTTCACGTTACATGGAGAAATGTGTGTGTGTGTGTGTGTCAACTTCCATTCATCTTCATAGTATCAAGGGTCACAGGTGTCTGGCATGCCTCCTTGTTTGCTGACTATTTGGGCAGATTTCTTGCAAACCCAACTCCTGCTCCAGCAATTATTATTCATCTTTATTGCCAAGTGGCAGGTGTCATGGCAGGGCTCCTTGATCTGCTCTGCTTTTATGGTGACTTTCGTGTGTGTGTGTGTGTGTGTGTGTGTGTGTGTGTGTGTGTGTGTGTGTGTGTGTGTGTGTGTGTGTGTGCTGTAATTTGGTTTCTTGGCTGTGACGTTGCTGCAGTGTGAACTGTGCTATGCATCCGCTGTTATCATATATGTTTTTCAGATGTGGGCTGCCTGGATGGCAAAACATCTGTGGATTGTTCCTGCATGTTTAAGACCTGTCCTTAAGACGTCTAGTTTGGAACTTGGGTTCTTGACAAACTAGACCTATTTCTAAATGCTTAAGAATAGGGCTGCAACAAACGATTATTTGGATCATCGATGAATCTGATGGAGTTTCGACACAATTACTCAGATTAGCGGGGAATTTTTAAAAAATGTGCCAGGGAAACAATTTTTCTCTCCTTCCATCACTTTATTTAACAACAGAACATTATTTGAAAACTTAAAATACTTGAAAATCAATAAACTGTCAAATGTCCCTTGGCTGTTGAAATATAAAATAATAAAGAATAAAACAGTTTATAGTAAAGAACAAAAATAATTATTTCAAATGACATTGCTTTGTCAAAGTGCTGAGTTGCCATAAAACATTGAAACATATAAATGTTATAAAATACGAGGTCTATTAGAAAAGTATCCGACCTTATTATTTTTTTCAAAAACCATATGGATTTGATTCATATGTTTTTACGTCAGCCAAGCTTGAACCTTCGTGCGCATGCGTGAGTTTTTCCACGCCTGTCGGTTGCGTCATTCGCCTGTGAGCACGCCTTGCGGGAGGAGTGGTCCAGCCCCCTCATCGGATTTTCATTGCGAGGAAATGGCGGAATGATTTGGGCTTTTTTCCCATCAGAATTTTTTCAGAAACTGTTAGAGACAAGCAGCTGGAAACCATTCGTAAAATTTATCTGGCTTTCGGTGAAAATTTTACGGACTTCACAGAGAATAAGGAGTGTTACTACAGCTTTAAGGACTGCCCACAATGGCGCACGGCGCACCGCGCTCCGAGCTGCCATCAAGAAGCAGAAAACACCACATCATTTCTAAACGGATCACTGTGTGAAGCCGGGACCGTTGTGAGCAATTTCTCTGCTTATCACAAGAGCTGGACATCAGCCATTTTCCGGCAGATTTCACTTTTAACGAGATTTTGTCATGGAAAGCCACGCGGAGGCTTTGCGCATCAGGACCGATTCGCTGATTGAGCGAGACAAAGAAACACCTCCGTTTCGGAGTGCCAGGGGACAAGTTGGGACATGCCCAGCTCTCCACAATTTCTCTTATACTCACTTGGCTGGTAAGCATTGAAAGCCGAGATAGGCATGTCCCAACTTGACCCCTGGCACTCCGAAACGGAGGTGTTCCTTTGTCTCGCTCGATCAGCGAATCGGTCCTGACGCGCGAAGCCTCCGCGTGGCTTTCCATGACAAAATCTCTTGTTAAAAGTGAAATCTGCCTAATAGCCCTTCTGACTCCAAACACTTGATTACAAAAATTGTGCACCTGCTTGATGACCGCACTGTTGCACTAACTGGAAAAATCAGGGATACCTGGTGTGGTGAACTGGGTATAGAGTTGTCTGATTCCAGGTGGAGCGCATGTCTGTCTAACATTCATACTTGTTCTTTGAACAGCAGGCACCAATTAATCCAGTTCAAAATTGTTCACCGGTTACATTACTCAAAAGCCAAATTGCACAGAATCTATCCCTCAGTTTCTCCAGTGTGTGACAGGTGTAAGGTTTCGGATGGTACCCTATCTCACACATTCTGGTCCTGCTCTTCTCTGACAGTGTTTTGATCAAAAATATTTGACTGGTTTTCCCGAGCATATAAAACGAACCTGCAACCAGAACCTGGACTGGTTATTTTTGGTTGCACGCAGACTCTGAGATCTCTGCCTGCCAATATTCGAAAATCCCTGGATCCTGGATTGGTGGTTGCTAAAAGACTGATACTGAGAGATTGGAAGTCCCCTGTTCCTTCTTTATTTCAGCTTTGGGTCAGTGAAATGATGACCATAATTCAAATGGAGAAACTCCGTCTTAGTTCAGTGGACATCTCTTTTAGAATCTGGGGTCCATTTCTGCATCATTTTGACACTGTGAATCTGTAATCATTTGTAACTGTCATGCATCTGAGCCTTGTTTGTTTGTGTGTTTTCTTGTATTATTTGAAAAAATTATAAATAAAATATTAAAAAAGTGAAATCTGCCAGAAAATGGCTGATGTCCAGCTCTTGTGATAACCAGAGAAATTGCTCACGACGGTCCCAGCTCCACACAGCCATCCGTTTAGAAATGATGTGGTGTTTTCTGCCTCTCGATGACAGCTCACTTGCCCAGTTCCGGATCATTGCCAGTTCCGGATCACTGCTGTAGTTTTTGTGCCGCCGTTTCTCGTAATCAGCACAAATAAGCTAATACTTGGTACCAATGGAAAGATTGATGTTTTGTCTACAAACGACCACAAGCTCGACCGGATCCAGCCATCCTTGTGATCAGTAGAGGAATCAAAACATCCCGGTGTCTGTTGTGTGCGCGCTTTTTCTGACTCACTCATTCCTTCAAGTTTTAAAGTAACGATCTCTAAAACGTAGCAAAGGTGAGTTAGCCGTTCGGTGTTTTTGGTTCTAGAGTGGGAAAATACTTACTTACTTGGGTAGAAAATGTCAGTGTGTTATGTCTTGCTGTTTAATTGCTGCGCGCATTTATCTCCGACGCGAAAATTTGTATTCGGGAGAAATCTCACCTCCACACTTCATTTTTTGCTCGTAAAAACGTATAACGGCGCTTTTCGAAACTAAGTAAATTCTCATTTAATAAGTATAATTTCTATCATTTTGTGTTCAAAACACATTCTCAGGCACAGTGTGTATCATTCTGCATTAGAAGGGCTCCAGCCAGATGCCAGGAATGACCCCAAAGTGACGCAGAGTGTCGTGATCCGGAACTGGCAAAAGTGATCCGTTTCTGGCAGATGTTTGCGCCACACATAAAGTGGTTTCACACTTTAAGTAGAAGCGCTACACCACCCAGACTTTTTCAGCTAAATAACATCTAAATACCCAATACAACAATACACAATAAAGGACATTCATTTGCATTATGGCTCCGTATAGCGGGACTTTAAAAAAGGTGATCCGGAACTGGGCAACCGTCTTTATTTTTGTTGCTGCAAATGAGCAGTTAGCATAACCATTTAACCATAAAACCTAAATCAAAAACTGTAGCCTGACTCATTATATGTGTAACATTCGCTGTATAACTTGTAAACTATGTGGTCATTTCACAATGACACGTGACTCATGTCTCTTTCTCTAAAATTGTATTGTAGCATTATTAGTTATTATTACTGTTATTGTTGCTATTATTAATAATATATAAATAAAAATGAGCAGTTAGCATAACCATTTAACCATAAAACCTAAATCAAAAACTGTAGCCTGACTCATTATATGTGTAACATTCGCTGTATAACTTGTAAACTGTGGTCATTTCACAATGACACATGTGACTCATGTCTCTTTCTCTAAAATTGTATTGTAGCATTATTAGTTATTATTACTATTATTGTTGCTATTATTAATAATATATAAATAAAAATAAATTTAAAAATATAATTTGGAATACATTTGACTCTTTTGCGACAACAAACGCTGAACCATTAATTATTATACAGAAAACAGATGCACAACATGCTGAAATGCCAGCAGCTTAATGCTAACTTTAACATTGAAAACACCATAGACATGCTAACGCATTAGCATCGGCGTTAGCATAAAATACATCTATCAACTGTTTCAGAAGACCATAACAGGTCAGTTCAACATAAAAAAAAGGTAAATATTCCTCACAGACATATGCTCTTTAGGGTTTTAGTGGGGAAATAAAACAAAGGAAACCAACGAAGCAGCAGCTCGACGCACTCCTTCATTGGTTCAAGATTCAAAGCAAAGCTCGGTTGATTATATGGAAGAAACAAAACATTTGCGGTAAAACAAAGTTATTTAGCAACTAATCGATGACTAAATTAGGTGACAACTATTTTAATAATCGATTTTAATCGATTAACTCGATTAGTTGTTTCAGCTCTACTTGAGCGTTCTTTCGTTTTTCATGATTCCATAATTTTTTCCTCAGAATTGAGTGATTCCATATTTTTTCCGTCTGCTTGGTCTAAAAAAGTAACCGTTACTGACTGCCACAATTTTTTTTCCTGATTTCTTATAGTGTTTCTTAAAGCCAGAAAGTTGCCATTTGAAATGACTTTAGTTTTGTGTCATGTCTGTGATCTGCTTTTTTTTTTACAAAATTAAACAGCTGAATGAACATCCTCCGAGGCCGGTGATTCCATAATTATTGCCAGGGGTTGTAAGTATTTGATCCACTGTCGAAGTTTTCCCACCTACAAAGAATGGAGACATCTGTAATTTTTATCATAAGTACACTTCAACTGTGAGCGACAGAATCTAAAAAAAAAAAAAAAAAAAAACAGAAAAACACATTGTACCACACACCAGGTTCCACTTTGAGTTTGAGTTGTCCCTGCAGTGGCCTGGAGGGGGCGTCATAAACTCTCTGCTTCATGCTACAGATTCTGGCTGTGAGAACTTTTCTTCTTGGTGGTTTTTGTTTTGAATTCTTATGTAAACTATATTTTATTGTGAAGCTGATTTTGGTCAGTTGAATCATTCTTCTCCATCCTTGTGCAGTTGACGGTGCGTTTGGTGCCCAGTTCCAAACGTTGGCAGGAGATCAGTGCTCGCCGGATGGAGATCATCCAGACGCTGATAGAGGTGGAGCTTCAGGATGTCATGGACTACATCTTCTGTCTGGATGTTGACTCAAAGTTCCACGGCCGCTGGGGCACAGAGTCGCTGGGTGATCTGGTTGCCGTCATCCATCCAGGTGTGTGGAAACATGCGTGATGTCACCACTGCTGTTTGTTCATATGAGAAAAGTTCTGATGATTTTAGTGAGGAGGTTGTCCTTGGATCAGTTTAAAGTTTTGGACCAGATTCTGATCCTGGTCCTCAGGTGGGCGTCCTAAAGTTTGGTAATTATGTTCTGATGTTGGAGAAAAGAACTCCTGTGTTTTTCTCTGATAATGTCTTCTGTAAAGGTGGATGCAGTGAGACCACTTACTGAACTGGTCTGAGGGAATCCACAGACACCCAAGCACCTTTGAAATGGGATGATCTAATCACCATATTTATGATGTAAATTGCTGACTGTTGCAGTCTGAGAAGTGTGCAGCCTCTGAACAACCTTAGAGTGCCTACATACTGAGAGTGGCAACAGCAAGCAATTTGAAGCCGTATTGTTTCCTCTTTCAATCCATTACACAACATATTTACTGTGTTTTGTATCGCAGCTCCACATTCACATTTGTCTTACGGTCACCCAGTAGGTTTAATTTAGATATAGAAACACATTTGAAAACTTACATAACTTTTTAATTTTGGAAAAAACATGTTTCCAAGGTCCATTACTCTGTTAATGATCATTTCAGGCTTAACAGTTTTACCACAAAACTACACACACACACACACACACACACACACACACACACACTGCTTACTCCAGTCAAGGGTAACAGGGGGCTGGAGCCTATCCCAACAGCAGTGTTGCCACAGTTACTTTGAAAAGTTACTTCATTAAGCCTGGGAACCACCAAATAATAAGCCATGAATAATGAGCCACACATGGGTGTGTCTCTGTACCCCCCATGAGCCACGGCCGACCTGTCATTATAGCCTTGAATGGTTCGCATCAGCCACACTAAGCCACGTAGTGCCATGATAACGCAATGTTGGCGCACATTTAGGCCCAAACCTCCAGCCCTCCCACACCTGGTCCCTTTAAAGTGTGGGTTTTCAATTCACAGATTCACAGCAGCATTTAAAGATGTCACATGTCTCACATGCCTCTAAGTCGTCGTAGTAACTCGTACACAAACTGCCCCACGCTGTTGTTGCTAAATTTTGAACATCTTGAAATTAGCACCACACTCAGAAGAGAGTCGTTAATTGAAGAGCCACTCAGAGTCACGAAACTCCTATGATAGTTGAAGAAACCCTCTCGTAGCAAAGAAAACATACTGCGTGGCTCATTATTCATCCTTCATTATTCGGTGAGACCCAGGCTTAAGGCTGACACACTATGTATAAGCTTGAATATGAACTTGCCTGACATAAATGTCAGCTGGACATTGGTTTGTTTTCCCATATTTTTTCTTTTTTGTACCTGCAGGAAATATTTTCATTTTATATCCATTTTCAGACCATTTTTTTTGTATCCATATGCTCAACATCCTGTCATTTTCAAACTTTTTGGGAGACTAAAATGATGCATCCACCAACTCGCTGCATTGAGATGTTGCTAATATAAGCCCTGCTCCCACCAAATAATGAACAGTGAATAATGAGCCACGCAGCATGTTTATTTTGGTACGAGAGGAGGTAGTCAACAATCGTGGGAGAATAGTGGCTCTGAGAGGCAGAATATTCAGCTAATGAGGCTCATCTCTGAGCGTGGCACTAATTTCAGGAAGTTCAAAATTTAGCAACAACAGCATGGGGCAGTTTGTGTATGAGGTACTACGAAGACAAACGAGAATTTTAGAAGCATGTTTGTGGTGAGGACGAGGCTGTTTAAAGCCCATTATCCGAGCACCTGAGAGCTACAAGGCTATTTTGGACAGGCTCCGCCCTCTTGCGCACTACAATCCTGCCTGCTTTGTGCGCTGAACGCTATATATAAAATAATTATTTTGTAGCGGATTAATCATTTTCTGTCAGAGCTTGGCAGTTGAAAATATCTCTAATCGCTTCTGGAAACACAGAGGGCTGTTTCATCTGGATGCTTTTTTCGCCTCTCTCCTGGAGAAGGTATTTGGAACAGCTTAAAAGGTAAATATTTGTAATGTTTTTAATTGTAATAACTAGGTAAAACAGTTGCATGTTCATTCCTTCTTAGGGGAGGTGATGGTCTAGTATTTAAAGCATTGGGCTTGAGACCAGAGGATCCTTGGTTCAAATCCCAGCCTGACTGGAAAATCACTAAGGGCCCTTGTGCAAGGTCCTCAATCCCCTAGTTGTTCCCGGTTTGTAGTGGGCACCTTGCATGGCAGCAGCCTTACATCGGGGTGAATGTGAGGCATTGATATGTAAAACGCTTTGAGTGACTGATGCAGATGGAAAAGCGCTATAAAAATGCAGTCCATTTACCATTTACTTCTTGCAGCTGTAACAGTATGTTTATGATAGATTTAACATCTTGTTATGGATCAGATGAGCTCCGCTGTGTGTGTGCACTGGCGCAAAGACTCACACTCAAGACAAGCATTTACGCAAAACACCAGCCCGCAAAAGAGTGATTTTTGCAGTCAGTAACGGAACACAAAGTTAAAAGTTGGATCACAGTGTCAAAATGACTGTGTTTAAAGCCACGGAAGAAATAAAACCAGCGAGAAGAAGCGCAGAGGCGACTGTCCAGGATCCCGTGGTTCGGTTCTTGCTGGTCTGGTTATGGTTGTTTTTGTTTTTTTATTTTGTTTTTTTTTTTTTGCAAGTGAGCCACACAGTTGAGGCAGTGGGTGTATATAATTAAAGCGGCCACCTCATTGTGGTGGTGGGGGTTTTTTTTTGTGGTCAGAGTTGTGTGAACACACAGAACTGCTGCATTTAATGACTCTGGAACACAGGTGAACAGCAGCCTGGTCAGTGTCGTGTCAAAGTAGTTATCCCTGTCAGAATTTGTATGCCCTGGTGTGGGAGCATTTAAAAAATGTGGCATCTTGAATGGATGCTGTGAATTGAAAACCCACACTTTAAAGGGACCAAGTGTGGGAGGGCTAGAGGTTTGGACCAAACCCATGCCTAAACGTGCACCAACGTCGCGCTACATGGATCATATGTGGCTTGATGTGGATCATATGCATTGACACGAGCCATTCAAGGCTGGATAGGGCTCAAATCACAGGTTGGTTGTGGCTCACGAGAGGCTGATATGTGGCACATGTGCGGTACATAGAGGCGCCTTAGTAGCGGATATGTGACGGCTTAAAACGTGGATCATTCTTCAAATAATCACTGACACACCCATGCGTGGCTCATTATTCATAGCTTATTATTCGGAGGGATCAAGACTTTACAATGTGATCAATGTGAGATCACTCTGGCTTTGGAAACACTTTGACACCTGGCGGGGACATTGAATGTCGCCCCTCTCTGTATGTAGCCACTCAGTGTCTACCGACTTGACATGGTGCATCATTAGTGTGTGACATGTTAGCATGGCTGCTATTGAGGGTGTGGCCTGCACTGTCGTCTCTGTCCACAGGATACTATTACAAGGACCGCGGCCAATTCCCCTTTGAACGGCGTCCTGAGTCCACAGCTTTTGTGGCGCCTGACGAAGGTGATTTCTACTACTGTGGCGGTGCATTCGGGGGCATTCTGGAGCAGGTTCACCTCCTCGCAAAGACCTGCCGTGCCAACTTTGAGACTGATGCCATGAAAGGCATTGAGGCGGCTTGGCAGGAAGAAAGTCACCTGAACAGGTATGTAGAAAATCCTGCTCTCTGATTGGCTGAAACATTGAATTTTGAAAAGTGTCATAGCTGACGTTCTGTGTTCACAAAACTGTACATGGGGCGGATGTCCCCAACAGTCAAGTCATCAGAGACCTCAGATATTAACCTGTAGGTAACCATAGCAACACAACTGAAGTCAGTCAACCGGAGAACCAAACAAACTGAAGTGAAAATGAGTCTGGCTGTGGTTCAGCGTAGTTTTTGTCGGCAGACTCAATAACGAAGGTTCATGTATTCGTTTTGTCACTAAACCAGTCTAAGTCAATTTTCTGGTCCTGGTTGTTCAAATTGGTTTTCTGTGTTCAGGTACATGTGGATCAACAAACCCACAAAGGTTCTGTCACCAGAGTACCTTTGGCAAGACTTCAAACCCAGAAATCCTGAGATAAAGATCATCCGCTTCTCCGGAGTCATCAAGAACTACGCTGCAATCCGACCCAACGTCTGAGGGTCCTGAGCCGTGGAACCGGTCTGCACTCAGCATTTAGACTGGCAACCATCTGTAGTTTACACAGATTTTTGGTATCGTTTGGCTCCACCATCGCCGTAGTACCTGCTACAAAGTACTTTACCCACAGTGCACCTGTTCCCTGAGCATCCAGCTCGAGTTTGAGACTTTGCTCGGTAAGGAACACACACAAAACACGTTGGAGTCCTGGGCCACGTTCAGGATCTGACCGACACAATTGTCAGGGTGAGAAATTTGCGTTTTTAAAGGATTTTCATGTGTAAAAAAGTTTTTAACTCAGGAAATATTTGATCTATGGTTTCGGTGTTTTGAAGCTCTTATAGCACTTTAGCTACACAGGCCTCTTATGTGTTGTTGGGTCTTGTGACGCTTGAATTAAATCTGTTTATTTTTTGTAATTACTTTATGGGAAATGACCTCTGATGTTACCACTTTATGCACACTGTATTTTTGCTTGTTTTTGTACATTTTTATTCACCTGCCTTAAATTTATAATAATGCAGAAAATGCAACTGTTTCACCAATTCATTACAACATAAATATTATAAATAATTACCATTCGAGACAAGATTCTAAATGTGTTCTCCACCACCTGACGTGCACAAGATGACCCGCAGTTGTAGATAATTTCTCTTATTCTGGGAGCGATGAGAGAATGGTTTCATCAGCAAAGTTCTGAGAGCAAATGGGTGATTGGCTACGAAACTATTATTTATATAGCGTGACGTCAAGCGGGACACAGTGGCACGACGAATTGTGAGGATCAAATTTGTGCAAGTGTCAAGGTTTCTTAATTAATCAACTGTAACAACCATCATTCTGCAGTAGCTGCTCAGTGGCCATGGCAACCACGGCTTCAGGAAGACTCCGGATATTAAGGCACCATGAACAGATCTGTATAACAATGGAATTTCCGAGTGTCAGCAACCAGTGAAGGCCTCCTGTGAGGGTCCTGGACTCTGAACCACCACTCTGTGGCAACTGTCTGTCTGGCCTCACTGAGCTCAGTGTTGCGGCTTGAACGCTGCATTGCTTTCTAAGACTATCGTATCCAGTGCAGTGAGACATTCACTAGACAAGGGAAGGACTTAGAAACTGGTGGACAGCTTGATGTCTGTGGATAGAGTGTAGAGAGCACCAGCCAGCTCTATGCTTACCCTCCCAGGGATTCAGTCTACAGTCCAAGCAGACCTGGAGTGCAGCTTGCTTCCGTCACCTTTGGCCAGAAGCAGCTGCTGACCTCCAGTCTGACAGGAGGATGGAGATCTTTGTCGAGAAAACCGTATTCTTCAGTTCCTGTCACAGGAGCCAGACTGAAGATCACCAGTGAGTCAGTCTGTCACGATTCACACATTAACGTATGTTTGACGTGACCATGATCATTTTTGTTGAGTTATTTTAGATAAGAATGTCACCAAGATTTTACCTAGATGATGTCAGAATAAACAGCATGTTTTTTTTTTTTCAGGAACGTTGTTAATCTTGTTTTTTATGCTTGCATTTTATAGCATGTATGTTTTATTTTACTGTTTTGACTTATTGGTTTTATTTTTTGTCAGTTCCAATTGTGTGGTGCTGTTTTAAGTATAGCATTTGTGTTGCATATCAAAATGTTTACAACAATCTCAGCTTTCAGAATGTGTGTCAGATATTTGTCTTGAATGCTGTATGTAGAAATATTTTGGCTCTAAATCTGCAAAAAATTGAAATGCCTTTTTAGAAAATACAGATTTTTTCATGTGAATGAACTAGCTAGAAATTGGTTCGCGAAAGTCTTTAGCTCACAAACATTGTGTAATATGTGAAGAAAATTGTATATCAATCTAAATAAATGTAAAATAAAAATCACAATTTCCAGATGTTTTTCACTTTATGCAGTAATGTCAGTAAATATCATTCACCAGATGAAATGTAGAAAGTCACGCACAGACAACAAAAAGCGAATTTGCACTGCAGGGGTGCTCTTATATCCTGGAAAAAGTTTTTTTTTTTTTTATGACTGTTTGCTTTGTAGGATTAAATAAGTAAAATATGTTTTCAGACTGACAGTCTTTTTTTCTTTCTTTAAAAACAAAGAACATAAAGCTTCCCCCCCCAGGCACCCAGGAGGTTTTGGAGTGCCATACGTGGCGGATCGGACCCTGGATTCAATGTCCCATGTGATGGCTGACACGAAGCAGGAAGGAGGGAGAATGGTACAGTGCTCGGAGGACATGTTCACAGAGTTCCCTTGCCTAGATAGTACGTGAGGTTTACCGTTCTTGGAGCCAGGTTATAGGACAAAACAAAATCAAAGCAGCTGAAAAATGTAGTCCATCGTGCCTGCCTGGCATTTAAACATTTTGCAATGCAGAGAGATTTTTATGGTCAGTCCAAACCAGAAATGGCACCTATGCCCCCTCCAGCCAGTGGCGCCACTCCTCCAAGGCCCCTTTAACTGTCAACAGTTCCTGGTCACTGATATTATAATTGCACTCGGCAGAGGTCAGCTTCTTGGGAAAAAAAGGCACATGGTACAGCTTATTGTCAGCAGGATTCATCTGTGACAAAACCACTCCGATGTCGACGCCAGAAGCATTTCGAACGATCACGAACTGTCGGGTGGGGTCAGGAAGGAGCAGTATGGGGACTGCTGTGAAGCGTTATTTTAGGACCTGGAAGGCTTCATCACACTCTGGCATACAAGCGAACAACTGGAGGGACGAAGTCATATTGTGTAAAGGTGACTCGACTGTGCTAAAGTTGCAAATACATTTTCTGTAGAAATTTGCAAAACCAAACGAACCTTTGTACTTTTTTATGGGTTTAGGGCACGGCTCACTCCCACACGGCCGCGACCTTCTCAGGGTCCATTCTGAGCTCTCCCTCTGCAATCACAAATCCCAGGAACGAAACGGGGGTTTTATGAAATTTGCATTTTTCAGCCTCGACACATACAGTGAGGAAAATAAGTATTTGAACACCCTGCGGTTTTATAAGTTCTCCCACTTAGAAATCATGGAGGGGTCTGAAATTTTCATCTTAGGTGCATGTCCACTGTGAGAGACATAATCTAAAAAAAAAAAAAAAACGGAAACCACAATGTATGATTTTTTTAAATTTATTTGTATGTTACTGCTGCACATAAGTATTTGAACACCTACCAACCAGCAAGAATTCTGGCTCACACAGACATGTTAATTTTCTTTAAGAACCCCTCTTATTCTGCACTCTTTACCTCTATTAATTGCACCTGTTTGAACTTGTTACCTGTATAAAAGACACCTGTTCACGCACTCAATCAGTCGCACTCCAACCTGTCCACCATAGCCAAGACCAAAGAGCTGTCTAAGGACACCAGGGACAAAACTGTAGACCTGCACAAGGCTGGGATGTGCTACAGGACAACAGGCAAGCAGCTTGGTAGAAGACAAGAACTGTAATGATTATTTATTAGAAAGTGGAAGAAACACAAGATGACTGTCAATCTCCCTCGGTCTGGGATTCCATGCAAGTTCTCACTTTGTGGGGTAAAGATGATTCTGAGAAAGCTCAGAAGTACACAGGAGGACCTGGTCAATGACCTGAAGAGAGCTGGGACCACAGTCACAAAGATTACATTAGTAACACATGACGCTGTCATGGTTTAAAATCCTACAGGCAGCAAGGTCCCCCTGCTAAAATCAAATCAATTTTATTTATATAGCGCCAAATCACAACAGTCGCTCCAAGGCGCTTTATATTGCAAGGCAAAAGCCATACAATAATTACAGAAAAACCCCAACGGTCAAAACGACCCCCTATGAGCAAGCACTTGGCGACAGTGGGAAGGAAAACTCCCTTTTAACAGGAAGAAACCTCCAGCAGAACCAGCTCAGGGAGGGGCAGTCTTCTGCTAGGACTGGTTGGGGCTGAGGGAGAGAACCAGGAAAAAGACATGAAGACATGCTGTGGAAGAGAGCAGAGATCAATCACTAATAATTAAATGCAGAGTGGTGCATACAGAGCAAAAAGGTGAATAAAAAGAAACAGTGCATCATGGGAAACCCCCCAGCAGTCTAAGTCTAAGCATAACTAAGGGGTGGTTCAGGGTCACCTGATCCAGCCCTAACTATAAGCTTTAGCAAAAAGGAAAGTTTTAAGCTTAATCTTAAAAGTAGAGAGGGTGTCTGTCTCCCTGATCTGAATTGGGAGCTGGTTCCACAGGAGAGGAGCCTAAAAGATGAAGGCTCTGCCCCCCATTCTACTCTTACAAACCCTAGGAACTACAAGTAAGCCTGCAGTCTGAGAGCAAAGCGCTCTATTGGGGTGATATGGTACTATGAGGTCCCTAAGATAAGATGGGACCTGATTATTCAAAACCTTATAAGTAAGAAGAAGAATTTTAAATTCTATTCTGGAATTAACAGGGAGCCAATGACGAGAAGCCAATATGGGTGAAATATGCTCTCTCCTTCTAGTCCCTGTCAGTACTCTAGCTGCAGCATTTTGAATTAACTGAAGGCTTTTTGGGGAACTTTTAGGACAACCTGATAATAAATTACAATAGTCCAGCCTAGAAGAAATAAATGCATGAATTAGCTTTTCAGTATCACTCTGAGACAAGACCTTTCTAATTTTAGAGATATTGCGCAAATGCAAAAAAGCAGTCCTACATATTTACTTAATATGCGCATTGAAGGACATATCCTGATCAAAAATGACTCCAAGATTTCTCACAATATTACTGGAGGTCAGGGTAATGCCATCCAGAGTAAGGATCTGGTTAGACACCATGTTTCTAAGATTTGTGGGGCCAAGTACAATAACTTCAGTTTTATCTGAGTTTAAAAGCAGGAAATTAGAGGTCATCCATGTCCTTAAGTCTGTAAGACAATCCTGCAGTTTAGCTAATTGGTGTGTCCCCTCTGGCTTCATGGATAGATAAAGCTGGGTATCATCTGCGTAACAATGAAAATGTAAGCAATGCCGTCTAATAATACTGCCTAAGGGAAGCATGTATAAAGTGAATAAAATTGGTCCTAGCACAGAACCTTGTGGAACTCCATAATTAACCTTAGTCTGTGAAGAAGATTCCCCATTTACATGAACAAATTGTAATCTATTAGATAAATATGATTCAAACCACCGCAGCGCAGTGCCTTTAATACCTATGGCATGCTCTAATCTCTGTAATAAAATTTTATGGTCAACAGTATCAAAAGCAGCACTGAGGTCTAACAGAACAAGCACAGAGATGAGTCCACTGTCTGAGGCCATAAGAAGATCATTTGTAACCTTCACTAATGCTGTTTCTGTACTATGATGAATTCTAAAACCTGACTGAAACTCTTCAAATAGACCATTCCTCTGCAGATGATCAGTTAGCTGTTTTACAACTACCCTTTCAAGAATTTCTGAGAGAAAAGGAAGGTTGGAGATTGGCCTATAATTAGCTAAGATAGCTGGGTCAAGTGATGGCTTTTTAAGTAATGTTTTAATTACTGCCACCTTAAAAGCCTGTGGTACATAGCCAACTAATAAAGATAGATTGATCATATTTAAGATCGAAGCATTAAATAATGGTAGGGCTTCCTTGAGCAGCCTGGTAGGAATGGGGTCTAATAGACATGTTGATGGTTTGGATGAAGTAACTAATGAAAATAACTCAGACAGAACAATCTGAGAGAAAGAGTCTAACCAAATACCGGCATCACTGAAAGCAGCCAAAGATAACGATACGTCTTTGGGATGGTTATGAGTAATTTTTTCTCTAATAGTTAAAATTTTATTAGCAAAGAAAGTCATGAAGTCATTGCTAGTTAAAGGAATACTCGGCTCAATAGAGCTCTGACTCTTTGTCAGCCTGGCTACAGTGCTGAAAAGAAACCTGGGGTTGTTCTTATTTTCTTCAATTAGTGATGAGTAGTAAGATGTCCTAGCTTTATGGAGGGCTTTTTTATAGAGCAACAGACTCTTTTTCCAGGCTAAGTGAAGATCTTCTAAATTAGTGAGACGCCATTTCCTCTCCAACTTACGGGTTATCTGCTTTAAGCTGCGAGTTTGTGAGTTATACCACGGAGTCAGGCACTTCTGATTTAAAGCTATCTTTTTCAGAGGAGCTACAGCATCCAAAGTTGTCTTCAATGGGGATGTAAAACTATTGACGAGATACTCTATCTCACTTACAGAGTTTAGGTAGCTACTCTGCACTGTGTTGGTATATGGCATTAGGGAACATAAAGAAGGAAACATATCCTTAAACCTAGTTACAACGCTTTCTGAAAGACTTCTAGTGTAATGAAACTTATTCCCCACTGCTGGGTAGTCCATCAGAGTAAATGTAAATGTTATTAAGAAATGATCAGACAGAAGGGAGTTTTCAGGGAATACTGTTAAGTCTTCAATTTCCATACCATAAGTCAGAACAAGATCTAAGATATGATTAAAGTGGTGGGTGGACTCATTTACATTTTGAGCAAAGCCAATTGAGTCTAATAATAGATTAAATGCAGTGTTGAGGCTGTCATTCTCAGCATCTGTGTGGATGTTAAAATCGCCCACTATAATTATCTTATCTGAGCTAAGCACTAAGACAAAAGTTCTGAAAATTCACAGAGAAACTCACAGTAACGACCAGGAGGACGATAGATAACAACAAATAAAACTGTTTTTTGGGACTTCCAATTTGGATGGACAAGACTAAGAGTCAAGCTTTCAAATGAATTAAAGCTCTGTCTGGGTTTTTGATTAATTAATAAGCTGGAATGGAAGATTGCTGCTAATCCTCCGCCTCGGCCCGTGCTACGAGCGTTCTGGCAGTTAGTGTGACTCGGGGGTGTTGACTCATTTAAACTAACATATTCATCCTGCTGTAACCAGGTTTCTGTAAGGCAGAATAAATCAATATGTTGATCAATTATTATATCATTTACTAACAGGGACTTAGAAGAGAGAGACCTAATGTTTAATAGACCACATTTAACTGTTTTAGTCTGTGGTGCAGTTGAAGGTGCTATATTATTTTTTCTTTTTGAATTTTTATGCTTAAATAGATTTTTGCTGGTTATTGGTAGTCTGGGAGCAGGAACCGTCTCTACGGGGATGGGGTAATGAGGGGATGGCAGGGGGAGAGAAGCTGCAGAGAGGTGTGTAAGACTACAACTCTGCTTCCTGGTCCCAACCCTGGATAGTCACGGTTTGGAGGATTTAAGAAAATTGGCCAGATTTCTAGAAATGAGAGCTGCTCCATCCAAAATGGGATGGATGCCGTCTCTCCTAACAAGACCAGGTTTTCCCCAGAAGCTTTGCCAATTATCTATGAAGCCCACCTCATTTTTTTGGACACCACTCAGACAGCCAGCAATTCAAGGAGAACATGCGGCTAAACATGTCACTCCCGGTCCGATTGGGGAGGGGCCTAGAGAAAACTACAGAGTCCGACATTGTTTTTGCAAAGTTACACACCGATTCAATGTTAATTTTAGTGACCTCCGATTGGCGTAACCGGGTGTCATTACTGCCGACGTGAATTACAATCTTACCAAATTTACGCTTAGCCTTAGCCAGCAGTTTCAAATTTCCGTCAATGTCGCCTGCTCTGGCCCCCGGAAGACGATTGACTATGGTTTCTGGTGTCGCTAACTTCACATTTCTCAAAACAGAGTCGCCAATAACCAGAGTTTGTTCCTCGGCGGGTGTGTCGCCGAGTGGGGAAAAACGGTTAGAAATGTGAACGGGTTGGCGGTGTACACGGGGCTTCTGTTTAGGACTACGCTTCCTCCTCACAGTCATCCAGTCGGCCTGCTTTCCCGGCTGCTCGGGATCTGCCAGAGGGAAACTAACGGCGGCTAAGCTACCTTGGTCCGCGCAGACTACAGGGGCCTGGCTAGCTGTAGAATTTTCCACGGTGCGGAGCCGAGTCTCCAATTCGCCCAGCCTGGCCTCCAAAGCTACGAATAAGCTACACTTATTACAAGTACCGTTACTGCTAAAGGAGGCCGAGGAATAACTAAACATTTCACACCCAGAGCAGAAAAGTGCGGGAGAGACAGGAGAAGCTGCCATGCTAAATCGGCTAAGAGCTATTAGCTGCTCTAAGCTAGCGGATTCCTAAAAACACACAAAGTGAATAATGTGTAAATAATTTAGAGGTGATTCACCAGAGGAAGTGCTTTAGTTAAGGCACGTAAAGATTACACTGTGAAACAAATCGTTATCTAGGTAACTAGATCAATCTAACTGCGCAGATTAAACAGCTAACAGATACAGCAAAACACCGCTGTGCTCCGGAACAGGAAGTGATACAATACCGCAGTGAGAGCCAACCACCAGTAGAGGCAAGCCTGTTTTCTTGGTATTCAGGTCGAGATGGTTTTCACTGCACCATGTCACCAGTGAATCCACTTCCTCTCTGTAGGACGTTTCATTGTTGTCACTAATCAGTCCCACGACTGTCGTGTCATCAGCAAATTTGATGACAGAGTTGGTGGCACCGTGAATAGCAACGCAGTCATGGGTGTACAGTGTGTACAAGACGGGGATTAGTACACACCCTTGTGGCACGCCAGTGTTGATGACAGTGGAAGCGGATGTGGAGTTGCCTATTCTGACATGCTGCCGTCTGTTTGTCAGAAAGTCCTTAATCCATAGGCATAGCGGGGTTCCAAGGTTCAATGCCTGCAGTTTGTTGACAAGCCTAACAGGGCTGATGGAATTGAACGCTGAGCTGAAATCAACAAACAGAATTTGGACATAAGTGTTTGGATTTTCCAAGTGGCTGAGAGCAGAATGAAGCGCAATGGAAACTGCGTCATCTGTGCACCTGTTGGACTTGTATGCAAACTGGTGCTTGTCGAGGCCGGGTGGAATCTTGTCCTTGATGGAACTGAGCACCAGCTTTTCCATACACTCCATTATCACTGGTGTCAGAGCCACCGGCCAGTAGTCATTCAGTCCCAAAATGGCAGAGCATTTGGGCACAGGAATGATGCTGGCAGTTTTCAGTTAGGCGGGGACTGTGGTCTGCTGCAGTGATTGATTAAAAATCTTTGTAAACACGTCAGCCAGTTGGTAAGCACACGACTTCAACAGCCTCCCTGGCACATTGTCGGGCCCAGGTGCCTTGCTGATATTGATCTTCCTCAGTACCTGCAGTACCTGGTGCTGCTGGATAACAAGGGACTGACTGTGAGGTGATGTTGGTGGCAGCAACGCGTCTTCAGCCTGTCATCTTCCTTCCTCAAAGAGGGAGAAGAAGGCATTGAGCTGGTCCAGAAAAGCCACATCTGCGTCAGGGGGACTGATGTGGCATTTTTTATAATCCGTGATGTTTTGGATACGCTTCCACATGGAGCGTGCGTTGCCCTCTATGAAGATGGCCTCTATGCGCTTCCTGTAGTTTGCCTTGGCAGCCTTAATACCTCGGGTCAGGTCTGCTCTGGCCTGTCTGTATGAGTCTCTGTTCCCTGACCTCAGTGCCATGTCCCGAGCCTGGAGAAGTAATCTAGTCTTTTTACTAAATCGGGGTTTTTGGTTGGGGGCCTTCACCACCTTTTTAGTTGTTGCATTGTCCATAGAAAAAGAAATGTATGACAGGACTGAGTCAGTGAAATGCTCAGTGTCTGTGTGCTCAAAAATGTCCCACTCTGTGTCCTCAAAGCAGTCTTGAAGGGGTGAAGGGATGGACTGTAGATGATGGAATCCCTAAATTCCTTACAGTTGAACAGTGAGAAACATTGTTCTTAACCTGTTGGACTATTTTTTCACACCGTTATTCACAAAGTGGTGATCCTCATCCCATGTTTGCTTTTGAACAGCTGAGCCTTTTTGGGATGCTCCTTTTATAACCAATCATGACACTCACAATTAGTGTCCTCAGTTCCCAAACGCTTATTGAGTGTTGTTGGAAGGAAAGGTGATGTAACACAGTGGTAAATATACCACTGTCCCAGCTTTTTTGAAATGTGTTGCAGGCATCCATTTCAAAATGTGCAAATATTTGCACAAAAACGATAAAGTTTGAACATTAAATATCTTGTCTTTGTGGTGTATTCAATTGAATATAGGTTGAAGGGGATTTGCAAATCATTGTATTCTTTTTTTTTTATTTACATTTCACACAACGTCCCAACTTCATTGGAATTGGGCTTGTAGTTTTATTTGAAGCGTTTCAGTCAGTTTTCAGAATTCATCATAGTACAGAAACAGCATTAGTGAAGGTTACAAATGATCTTCTTATGGCCTCAGACAGTGGACTCATCTCTGTGCTCGTCCTGTTAGACCTCAGTGCAGCTTTTGATACTGTTGACCATAAAATTTTATTACAGAGATTAGAGTATGCCATAGGTATTAAAGGCACTGCGCTGCAGTGGTTTGAATCATATTTATCTAATAGATTACAATTTGTTCATGTAAATGGGGAGTCTTCTTCACAGACTAAGGTTAATTATGGAGTTCCACAAGGTTCTGTGCTAGGACCAATTTTATTTACTTTATGCATGCTTCCCTTAGGCAGTATTATTAGAAAACATTGCTTAAATTTTCATTGTTATGCAGATGATACCCAGCTTTATCTATCCATGAAGCTAGAGGACACACACACACCAATTAGTTAAACTGCAGGAATGTGTTTCAGACATAAAGACATGGATGACCTCTAATTTCCTACTTTTAAATTCAGATAAAACTGAAGTTATTGTACTTGGCCCCACAAATCGTAGAAACATGGTGTCTAACCAGATCCTCACTCTGGATGGCATTACCCTGACCTCCAGTAATACTGTGAGAAATCTTGGAGTCATTTTTGATCAGGATATGTCCTTCAATGCGCATATTAAGCAAATATGTTGGACTGCTTTTTTGCATTTGCGCAATATCTCTAAAATTAGAAAGGTCTTGTCTCAGAGTGATGCTGAAAAGCATCATACATTCATGCATTTATTTCTTCTAGGCTGGACTACTGTAATTCATTATTATCAGGTTGTCCTAAAAGTTCCCTGAAAAGCCTTCAGTTAATTCAAAATGCTGCAGCTAGAGTACTGACAGGGACTAGAAGGAGAGAACATATTTCACCCATATTGGCCTCTCTTCATTGGCTCCCTGTTAATTCCAGAATAGAATTTAAAATTCTTCTTCTTACTTATAAGGTTTTGAATAATCAGGTCCCATCTTATCTTAGGGACCTCATAGTACCATATCACCCCAATAGAGTGCTTCGCTCTCAGACTGCAGGCTTACTTGTAGTTCCCAGGGTTTGTAAGAGTAGAATGGGAGGCAGAGCCTTCAGCTTTCAGGCTCCTCTCCTGTGGAACCAGCTCCCAATTCGGATTAGGGAGACAGACACCCTCTCGACTTTTAAGATTAAGCTTAAAACTTTCCTTTTTGCTAAAGCTTATAGTCACGGCTGGATCAGGTGACCCTGAACCATCCATTAGTTATGCTGCTGTAGACTTAGACTGCTGGGGGGTTTCCCATGATGCACCCAGTGTTTGTTTTTATTCACCTCTTTTTGCTCTGTATGCACCACTCTGCTTTTAATCATTGGTGATTGATCTCTGCTCTCTTCCACAGCATGTCTTTTTCCTGATTCTCTCCCCTCAGCCCCAACCAGTCCCAGTAGAAGACTGCCCCTCCCTGAGCTTGGTTCTGCTGGAGGTTCCTTCCTGTTAAAAGGGAGTTTTTCCTTCCCACTGTCGCCAAGTGCTTGCTCATAGGGGGTCATTTGACCGTTGGGGTTTTTCTGTAATTATTGTATGGCTTTTGCCTTACAATATAAAGCGCCTTGGGGCAACTGTTTGTTGTGATTTGGCGCTATATAAATAAAATTGATTTGATTTGATTTGATCATCAAGACAGACAAACAAGATAGACACTTGTTCAGGTACTCCCGAACAACATCATTGACCCGATTTTGAAATACCGCCGGTGCGTTTGTTAGCCCAAATGGCATCACCAAGTATTCATAATGGCGGGTAGGAGTGTTAAATGTGGTTTTCCATTTGTCTCTATGCTTGAGCCGCACCAAGTGATAAACATTGTGCAGAGCTAGCTTTGTAAACATCTTCTCACCTTCCAAAAGGTCAAAGGTGGTGGCGATGAGAGGAAGCGGATACCGGTTCTTAACTTTAATGTCATTAAGGCTGTGATAATCAATGCAAGGGCGGAGGGATTGTCCTTCTTTTTGACAAAAAGAACCCCGCCCCTGTGGGAGAAGACGAGGGACGAATCAAGCCTACAGCGGAAGCACAGTCATACTCACGATGCGGGGGTAGTAGCTTAGCCTAGCTTTGCAAAAACCGGTGCCAAGTCGTGATAACAGGGTGGAACCCCAGTGAGATCCGGGTTTGAGTTTGGTGGATTTTCAGGTGGTTGTAACAAGCAGTTATTAGAACATGCGGGTCCCCAGGAACTGATTTGCCCCTTAGTCCAATCTAAGTTAGGGCCGTGTCTTTTCAGCCAGGGGTGCGCCAATATAGCTGGGTGAGTGATATTATCAAACACATGGAAACTAATGGCTTCAGAATGAGTTTCAGCAGTTATCATACAGACAGACTGGGTGCAATGGGTGATTTGACTTAATTTATGGCCATCCACAGCATGCACCACCAGAGGGCATGAGAGACATTATAATTTAAGATGTAGGGACCTGGTGAGAGAAGACAATAGCAAATTAGCGTCTGAACCTGAATCAATAAACACCGGATCGGAAACTGATGAATGATCAGAGATGAACTTGGGTGAAATAACATTCTGAGCTGGGGAGGAAGAAATTGAGTTTTGACTCAAAGACAGTACTGGTTTAGTCCGTGCCGGGGCACTCCTGACCTGACAGCTGGAGATCACATGACCTGACTGACCATAGTAGAAGCATAAACCCCCCTCTTGGCGTCATCGGCATTCTTCGCTGGAAAGATGAGTGCGCCCCAGCTGCATGGACTCGTTGGAGTTGCTGTGAGGCATGTTGGTGTTGATGTGGCCTGGAGCAGCAGCTTGAACAGGTGGAGTGGCTGAACGCTGCATGGAGAAGTGGGACTCTCGGCGGGGTTAGTCGGACATCCGATGATCAGTTTGGATCGCCAAGGCGATAAGCTTGTCCAGATCTTCTGGGAAGTCGATGGCGATGAGCTAGTCTTGGATATGGTCCAACAGTCCCTGGAAGAACACATCGAGGAGAGCTGTGGGATTCCACACACTTTTGGCCGCCAGGATGTGAAAGTCGATTGCGTAATCAGCAACTCGTCGTCCTTTCTGTTTCAGCTTCATGAGCAAGTGTGCAGCCTTGTGCCCTGGTGAAATGATCTGGAAAACTTGCTGTAGTGCCTTGGTGAAAGCATGGATACTCCACAGCCCAGCCGGTAAGGTGAATGATCATGAATGCTACCTTCATCCTTTTGGACGGAAACATTGATGACATGAGCTCAAAATGCAGCTCCTATTGAGTGATGAACGGTTTGATGTCACCAGTCTCACCGGAAAAATGTTCTGGTCGAGAAAGCTGATCGCAAAAACCTGGTTCAGCTGTTGGAGTCGGCAGGGCTACAGACAGCCCCAGAAGTGGAATCGCGGTAGCGGTAGCTGTGTCAGAACTAGCCTTAATGTCAAACTTGGTCAGCAGTTGTCCCATCTGAGAGCTAACTGAGGACATGAAAGAGTCTTGACGTTTAGCTAGCTTGTTAAACCCTGAAGTTAGGGCGACTAGATGGTCTTCCTGCTGTGCTAACTGCCCCAAGCAGAAAAAGAGACAAGCGAGAATTCACCACACAGAGAGAAAAATAATGCAAACGTGAATACAAAAGTGACAAACATAAACCAAAAATCCAAACCCTAACAATGGGGGATCATTATCAGTTTCATTATCATTATCAGATCATTTCTAAACGGATGGCTCTGTGGATCCGAGACCGTCATGTGCACTTTCTCTGGTTATCACAAGAGCTGGACATCAACCATTTTCCGGCAGATTTCACTTTTAACAAGATTTTGTCATGGAAAGCCGAGCGGAGGCTTCGCGCGTCACAACTGATTTGCTGATGGAGCGAGACAAAGGAACACCTCCATTTTGGTCTCACAGGACGGCTTTGAGATGGCGTTCAGACAGCTGTCGGTGGTTTTTCCATCGAGTGATTATCCGAGAAATTGTGGATGTACCTGGACATGCCAGAACATTCAATCAATCAATCAATCAATTTTATTTATATAGCGCCAAATCACAACAAACAGTTGCCCCAAGGCGTAATTATTGTAAGGCAAGGCCATACAATAATTACGTAAAAACCCCAACGGTCAAAACGACCCCCTGTGAGCAAGCACTTGGCGACAGTGGGAAGGAAAAACTCCCTTTTAACAGGAAGAAACCTCCAGCAGAACCAGGCTCAGGGAGGGGCAGTCTTCTGCTGGGACTGGTTGGGGCTGAGGGAGAGAACCAGGAAAAAGACATGCTGTGGAGGGGAGCAGAGATCAATCACTAATGATTAAATGCAGAGTGGTGCATACAGAGCAAAAAGAGAAAGAAACACTCAGTGCATCATGGGAACCCCCCAGCAGTCTAAGTCTATAGCAGCATAACTAAGGGATGGTTCAGGGTCACCTGATCCAGCCCTAACTATAAGCTTTAGCAAAAAGGAAAGTTAAAAGCCTAATCTTAAAAGTAGAGAGGGTATCTGTCTCCCTGATCTGAATTGGGAGCTGGTTCCACAGGAGAGGAGCCTGAAAGCTGAAGGCTCTGCCTCCCATTCTACTCTTACAAACCCTAGGAACTACAAGTAAGCCTGCAGTCTGAGAGCGAAGCGCTCTATTGGGGTGATATGGTACTATGAGGTCCCTAAGATAACATGTCCCGTGAGGCTTCATCACGGCATTGCTGTGCGCCATGCCTACTCAAAGCCAACTGACAACTTCTATCAGGAAGGGCCGACCACCAAAACAACACAAAGACAGACAAGAATGAGAGAAGTGGTGAAGACAATAATTGTGACGTGAGACACAGAGGAGACATGGCCCCAGCCATACAACATACCATGACAAACAACCACACATGAACAAACAGTGACAGCAACAGTCTGTTATCTAATTAGTGAGCATCCCTACCCTAATCTAGAACAGTGTAGTGTTAATCCCCTTAAGAGCACCCAAAAACCGAATTGTGGTGACGGCACAAACACGCAACCAACCACACAGAGACCCAGATCACAGCTAAATATCTGATCACTACTGTGGCTGGTGTCTTTTGCCAAAACAAGAGTACAGAACCTTACCATATGACATGGACCACACCGGCATGTCAGAAGCCATGCGGCCGGCCGCGAGCACCGACGGACATGGTTCCAGGACACAGGGCCGTGGGGGAACCAGGAGAAAAGAGGCAGCAGAAGGGCACAGGGGCCAAGAAAGGCAGCCCCCAGAGCCACCGGGCAGCTCAGCAAACCAACAGGGGAGTGGCCCGACGGCGAAGGAACACACCCTGACACCACCCCACGGAGGCACAGGGAGCAGCCCCATACCCAAGGGAAGCGCACAGGGCGCCGGCATAGGCCCACCAATAGGGGCAGCCCCAGAACCACACCATCAGGGCCACGGCCCCCGAGGGTGGGAGCGAGCGGCGGCAAGGACGGGGGGCAAAGGAACCACTGCAACAAAATCCAAAGCACAAGGTATGGACCACTGAGCCATACAAGGGCGTGGCCTGGCCCCCAGACAAGAGGTGAGGCCCAACCCCGGGGGCAGGAAGAGCACAAGGCCCCCCGGCAGCCAGGCCCCCAGCACAGCCAGCAGGGCCCCCCCCCAAATCCACCCGGGGCCAACCCCACATGCCACACTCACCCTACCTACCAACCCCACCATAGTTACAATTAATCCCCCTTGCTTGCTCTTCTTCTTCTTACTTATAAGGTTTTGAATAATCAGGTCCCATCTTATCTTAGGGACCTCGTAGTACCATATCATCCCAATAGAGCGCTTCGCTCTCAGACTGCAGGCTTACTTGTAGTTCCTAGGGTTTGTAAGAGTAGAATGGGAGGCAGAGCCTTCAGCTTTCAGGCTCCTTTCCTGTGGAACCAGCTCCCAATTCAGATCAGGGAGACGGACACCCTCTCTACTTTTAAGATTAGGCTTAAAACTTTCCTTTTTGCTAAAGCTTATAGTTAGGGCTGGATCAGGTGACCCTGAACCATCCCTTAGTTATGCTGCTATAGACGTAGACTGCTGGGGGGTTCCCATGATGCACTGTTTCTTTCTCTTTTTGCTCTGTATGCACCACTCTGCATTTAATCATTAGTGATCGATCTCTGCTCCCCTCCACAGCATGTCTTTTTCCTGGTTCTCTCCCTCAGCCCCAACCAGTCCCAGCAGAAGACTGCCCCTCCCTGAGCCTGGTTCTGCTGGAGGTTTCTTCCTGTTAAAAGGGAGTTTTTCCTTCCCACTGTAGCCAAGTGCTTGCTCACAGGGGGTCGTTTTGACCGTTGGGGTTTTACATAATTACATAATTATTGTATGGCCTTGCCTTACAATATAAAGCGCCTTGGGGCAACTGTTTGTTGTGATTTGGCGCTATATAAAAAAAAATTGATTGATTGATTGATTGCTATGTACGACCCCCTAAGTGTGCAAAGATAAAGTGTTGCATTAAAAGCAGGGCAAGAAACGGCAGGTGGCAGACTGCCATGGGTGGCCACGGCACACCGCTGTGCCACAGCCTGCCCTGCAAACCCACCGCCGCCTAGTGACCCCGACTCTAAATTGGTGAAGGTGTTTACTAAACGTGTAGAAGTAAGGTGTGTGCATTAAAATTGCAAGGCAGGAGTGGCGGATGGAGATTGTATTCAAAGGCTGCAGCGCACAGCTGCACCACAGACTGCCCTGCAAACCCATCCCCAACACCCTACCGCAGACCTATGTGAACCCTATGATGTGCTACTTACAACCCAATATGATGTGCGTACAAGTGCTATCCTGGTGAAGTGCATTAAAAGGGTGTGACATGTGAGGCCCAACCCCAAGCAGCAGGGAGAGGGAGCAAGGAGAGGCATGGAGAGGGGAGGAGGCCACATACACCGGCCTCAACGGGCCCCCAGCTCAACCCCAGATCTGGTGGAGGTGCCAGGGAAACCACGTGATGGGGGGAGGCGGGCAGCCCCAGAGGAGCACTGGAGGCCAGGGAGGAGCAAACCAACAGGGGGGACAAGGGGCCAGGGAGCTGCAGATGGACGGACCACCCCGCCCAGAGGTCCCCGAACCAGGGATTGTGCTGGATGGGACCCCGGAGCGGCAGGGGCAGCCGAGGAGCCGAGGGGAGACAGGCGGGCCCCACAAACCCGGAGGGAGAGGCCGAGGCATGGGGGGCCATCTACATCCGAGCCCTGGGGAGAGGCATCACTCCCCGCCCAGGCACTGGACCCCAACCCACCAATGACAGAGCAGATGACAGACCCAACTGAAAAGGACAGATGGCCACCCAACACTGGACAGCTGAGCAGAGCCAAAGAGCATGATAATAAGTATCAGTGGTGTTTAGCTCACACTGTGAACAAACATCAGTCTGAGAAGCCCATTTTATACATCTTATATTGTGTAATGTGTATTCTATGAAGAACTTTGTATTGGATGAGTTGTAAGTTGGTGTTTTTTGTCATTGAAAATGTGTTTTTACAAATCTGTGTCCAGCGGTCAGGGTCAGAGGTGAGGAGGAAGTCCACCTTCCATTTTAAGCTGGGTAAATGTAAGACAGTGTCCAAGCCTGATATTAACTTATATACCATAGACAAGGTTTTCTTTATTGGGAGGAGGTTCTTGATGTCTGTCACTAATGTGGGTGGTTCTGGCGGGCACTGATGCGTCTGAATTTTTGACATCACAGCATGCTTTACATGATGGGTAATGAATAAAATTTCCTCCTATAATTCCAAACCTCTGCATCAAGTTGTTAAATGGTATAAACCTTTTATTTTGAAAGAGGTGATGAAGGAGTGTGATTCGTTTCTGTTCCCATGTGCCGACATGAAGAGTTGCTTTATTGATCTTAAAGTCTGGGTTGTGCCAAATAGGAGTAATAAAGGGTAAATCTGAGAGTTTGATGTTGTTACATTCTAACTGTTCTAATTCAGTCCAGGAGCTGTGGACTTGATCGGGATGAATCCATCTGATCAAGTATTGTATCTGGTTAGCCAGATAATACTGGAGTAAATTTGGTGCTTCCAGACCCCCTTGAGATTTATTTTTCTGAAGAGTAGCAAGACTAATTCTAGCTTTTTTATTTTTCCAGTAAAACTTTGAAATGGCCAAATCTAAAGTCTGAAACCATTTGACTTTGGGCTAGAATGGGATCATTGAAAAAAGGTAGTTAATTTGTGGTAATACTTTCATTTTGATAGTTCCTATCCGTCCTAATAAGGAGATGGGAAGGTTGTTCCATCGTTTCAAATCATTACAGATTTTGTCAGTGAGTGGGGCGAAGTTCAAATGGGTCAACTCTCCTAAATTAGAAGAGATGTTTATGCCTAGGTACTTAATATTGCCAGTGGGAAAGGTATAGTGTGGATCTTGAGGTGAAGGGTTCCATGAATCCTCGGTTAAAGGAATTATCATTGAGTTTGATCAGTTAAGAGAGTGATCAGATAGTTGTGAGAAAGTAGTGATCAGTTTAATTACTTCTTGTAGTGATTTTGAGGATCCTGTTGTGAAAGTGTAGGAACACGGACCCACAGCAGGGGGCGCAAATGAACGGACAATGGAAGAAGTCAAATAACAACACTTTACTGTTGTGAAAAAAGCACAACAAACACAACAGATTACAACAATAGACAAAGGAGTCAATTCACAAAATGTATCACGTGGGCAGGCTCGAAGATAAGAGACGTCTGTCCAAAGCAGAACCGGAACCACACGATTTCCTCCGCCACCGAACCCCGGGAATACTGGAGCCACCAAGTCCCGAACTCCCAGGTGGCCACTGCCTCCGCGTGTCGGATCTGGTACTGCTGGCGAGGAACAAAAACAGTTAAATGTGGGTGCGTTTGCACCCAGCAACCCGTATGGTGGGAAAACCACCTCCACCTCTCGTCAGAAGAATGTCTGCTATTTAACGCACAAAAGTAACAAAGTGTTAATGTCGAAAAAAGACAACACAGTCGGCTGAGTACGGTACCTTCAAGGTAGAACGATATCTCGGCAAAGAGGTGGAGATGTCGTCCTGCTGATATACCACTGTTGATCAGATGATTTGTGACAGCTGTCGTAGGCGATAAGTGACAGCTGTCACCCCGGCTGCTCCTGTGAGGCGGCAGCGCCCTCTGGTGCCTGGAGCCCGCACTCCAGACAGGGCGCCCTCTGGTGGTGGTGGGCCAGCAGTACCTCCTCTTCAGCGGCCCACACAACAGATTCTTGGAGATATAGTACATCATCAGCATATAAATTGATTTTATGATCAGACATTGAAGAGTTGATACCTTTGATGTTGACATTCTGACGTATTGCAGCCGCAAGTGGTTCTATAAATATTGCAAATAATAGTGGTGAGAGTGGGCAGCCTTGTCTAGTCCCTCTTTGCAAAGTGAAAGTTTGAGAGGTAATCTCATTAGTTGTGACTGTGGCCTTTGGTGAGTTATATAGAGTTGTGATCCAATGGATAAATGATTCTCCAAAGCCAAATTTATGAAGTACTCTAATAAGAAAACTCCAACTGACTCTATCAAAGGCTTTTTCTGCATCCAATGACACCACTATTGCCTTTGTATTGCTATGCTGTGATTTGTCAATGAGACTGAGAAGTCTTCTGACATTATTGGTAGATAAACCCAGTTTGGTCCTTATGTATTATCGATGGCAATATTTTTTCTAAGCGAGATGCCAATGCCGTAGCAATGATTTTTACATCAGTATTTATTAATGATAGCGGACGGTAATTAGGGGTCAGAGTAGGGTCTTTTTCTGGTTTCAATATAAGTTTTATTGCTGCAGTATTCATATGAGTGGGAATTTGACCTTTAATCCAAATTTCTGAAACAGTCCTAAAGAATAGTGGAGCCAGTATCTCCCAAAAATGTTTCAGGAATTCGGGAGGAAAGCCATCTGGACCCGGAGCCCTGCCATTAGGCATTTTATTCAAAGCTGCATGTAGTTCTATGATAGTTACAGGAATGTCTAATGATTCAGTGTGCTCTTTAGAAAGTTGAGGCAGGTTTAGATTATCAAGAAATGACTGGATATCTACTGGATTAGGTGCATTCTCTGATGAATACAGATTACTATAATAGTTCTTAAATATCTGATTAATTGTGCTGACTGTGTGTAGTTTCCAGCTTGATCCCAGATAGATGTTATCTTGATTTTTCCTTATTGCGTTGTAGTTGATTTGCCAGAAATTTACCTGATTTATTATTATGTTTGTAATTATTATAGAGTAGTGTTCAGAATAATAGTGCTATGTGACTAAAATGATTAATCCAGGTTTTGAGTATATTTCTTATTGTTACATGGGAAACAAGGTACCAGTAGATTCACTAGATTCTCACAAATCCAACAAGACCAAGCATTCAAGATATGCACACTCTTAAGGCTATGAAATTGGGCTATTAGTAAAAAAAAAAGTAGAAAAGGGGGTGTTCACAATAATAGTAGTGTGGCATAACTGGCCATTAAACCTGTTTAATTTTCTTCGGCGTACAGCACAGCATAGAGCCTTCACGCGAGTACACGCAACTCTTTTATACTTTGGCAGACTGAGAAAGCCTTACAGATATTGGAGAACTGGAACGATCTAAAGCCGGATTTAAAGCAAAGTTCAAGTCCCTTCCAATGATGACTGTCGAATTGGCCGTTAAATTAGAAATCTGTGAAAACAGTGTATGAAAAAAAGGTGGGATCATCATTGTTGGGAGCATATAGATTAACAATTGTGAATATTTCACTCAAAATAGTCGCCTGGGTTATTATATACCGACCTTCAGGATCGGTCACAGAGTTATTAAGAATGAATGGAACTCTTCAATGAACTAATATACTTACTCCTCTTCGTCTGCTGTTATAACAAGCTGAAAAACACTGACTAAATATTGGGCCATCAGTAAATTTTCCTCTGCTTTAGATAGATGTATTTCTTGTAGGAGACAAATATCTGCATTTAATTTTGCAATGTGATTTTCACCTTCTTTGCCTGCGAGTCAATGCCACGCACATAAAGAAAAAAGAATTCTGATACTACAAGTACATATTGAAAAAGCTCACAGAAAAGAGAGACAGACACAAGTACGACATACATAAAATGTAAATTACACCTGTGCATGATGAGTGTAACGAGTGTAAACAAGTTAAAGTGTGCGTGTAGTTTAAGGAGAGACTGCGTGCAGTGGGAGCGTGTTTAAATTATCCATCTTAAGACTGTGGACATCGTCAGAAGAGCCACGGGGTTGTGGATGGATTCCGATACAGCTGACCATCTATATACAGTTTATCTACTACCAAGTAAGCACGTTCATTATTCTGCCTGTGCTGTTTCATGATCGGGCAAAGAATCTTTCTGCGGTCATTTTCTTTTGGAAACTGGTCATTTATTCCAAAGTTGGTCCCTCTGAGCTCTCTGGCTTTACTTTTAATGAGGTCTTTATGTTTGTAATGTTCCAGTTTGGTGATGATGGGCCGGGGTCTTCTGCTCTTGGGCCCACCAAGTCTGTGCACACGATGAAAAGTGATGTTATCGACAGTAGCTGAAGGAAGTTTGAGTTTGGAAACCATGAAGTCTTTTAAAAGGGTTTCTGGATCGTCTGAGGCGGGGTTTTCTGGTATCCCTGGGAGAATTAAGTTGTTACGCATGCTCCTAGACAGAATATCCAGTATTTTTTCATTTGTCTTCTTGTTTTCTTTGGTTAGCGAGTGTTTTTTGGTTAATAACTCCACTGATGCTTTGAGTGATTTAGTTTCAGACTCCAACCGTTCTATTTTTTTATATGCAAAGTTGAGGCTTACCTGAATGTCTTTAATCTCCGTGTGTAATGCCATGAGCAAATCCGGCTTTGTGTATATGGAACGGAGCACACTTACCTTCACCTCCGTTGTCTGGAGATCCTCCGTGTCTGTAGAGGAGTTCTTTTTTTTACGTTTACATGGGTTGTTGTTGTCTTTGTGTACCGGAGAAGCCATGTACAAGCAGCAGGCCTGGAAGTAGTGATCGATGTAGTTTTTAAATCCGTGATGCAATCCATCATTGTCGGTTCCAGATATCCACGTCTGCCAAAAGCTATTGTCGTTAAGGCTTTCTTTCATTGTTATTTGTAGATATTAAATTTAATCCAGTGGGGTTTTTTTTCATTTCTTGAAATGCTGCGTTGTCGAGTCTCACTGAAGAAGTTACTTATTAAGGGTTTTTTTTTTTTTTTAAGAAGCCCTTCAGAGTCTGTCTGCTCTGGGTGAGTTTTGCAGACTTAGCTGGAGGACACCAGCACTTTGTCTCACCATCAACAAGAAGAAAATAATAATATGCTAAATTAGACTGTTAAGTAAGTTACACTGTTAACATGTAACCGAGGCAGGGCGATGGCATCAGCCTTTCAGTTTTCCACAGTAAGACACTTCTGGACACCGTTCTTTCTTCTACCAGATGCCACGCGCTCTGCGCTGGACGCTGCGTATATAAAATAATTATTGTGGCAGATTAATCATTTTTTCTGCAAACTGACCCTTGAAAACGGCTGTAATCACTTCCTGAATCACAGAGGAGGCTGCAGCTGGAGCCGTTCGCGTGCACCTAACAAGCTGCAGCATGCGTTTTGAGCCGTCTAAAATGGTAATTATTTGTTGTTTTTACATTATCATGGCTTGATAACAGTTGCATGTTCTTTGCTTGTCTGCAGCTGTTAAAGTATTTATTATTTTTATGTTTATAACAGATTTAACTTCTTGTTATAATCCTTCAGACGAGCTGCACTTTGATGCAATCCGCTGACGTCACCACTCGCTCTGTTCACTGCTTGCTGCACATCATGTTGGAGATTAGATCGCGCCACATAGCACATCTGTGCGTGAGATTTTTTTGAACATTTCAAAATTTTCTGTGCGCAATAGCACGAACCGGCACCCCTCTGCTGTTTTGTCTGCACCTGTTAAAGACGAGTTTACTCTCCAGCGTGACACAGGTCGTGAAGTGTCGTGAAGCAAAGGCATACTCGTGTAAATGCCCCTTTACTCTTTGGCCTGTGAATGCTGTTTGAATAGCCCTCTGGTTGCTGGCCCCAATGCACCGTGACGCATATGAATGGAAGTGATCAGCATAAGAGGGCCTCATACAACCTCACGTGCTGCAACAAAGTGTGTCAGTAGAAGAGATGATTCACTACTTGGCCTGTGAATATTGTTGAATAAGCCTCTTTCGCTCTCACATGTAAAGTGCCATTTACACATATGAATGGAAGGAGGGGGAGGGGTGTGAGCAGAGCCTCAAACTGTGAAGATGGGCTGTTTACAGTGCAGGAACACATTGCACTCCATGGAAGTGCAAAGTTTGTGATGTAGGCCTTTGTGTAATAGCAGACAGAAATTGCATTGAGATGTGGCATGAAGACCAACAAAATGCATAGACCATTTTGTATATATTGTTCAAAATGTGCATTTGTGTTTATTGTTAGAACCTTTATTTTGTACATTCTTTTGTACAAGAACCCAAACTATCTTTATAAAGTGTCAAAATAGTTGATTATGTTTATGATTGTTTGTGATATTTCACTTTGTAAAAATGTTAGTTGATGTTAATTTGATAAACTGTCCGGAATTAGTTTAGTTGATAAATCAGAACCATAAGTGAAAACTGCTTTGCTTTTCAAGTCTCCTGCCACACATCCGTGCTGTTCCACATTGGAAGTAAATGACTTACAGCAGTGGGCAGGGTGCTCAAAGATAGAAGCTCTGACTTGTTTGTGATCACCTTTGATTTTATTGCTTAAACTCACAACTGGTTTGTCAGTAACAGTATACCGGAGTCAGTACTAAAAGTTAGCGGTTAGCTGTAGCATCCACTAAATTTTTTAGTGGTTTATCAATTCAGTTAAAGCCTCGGTCCCACCGAATAATGAAGGCCGAAGAAGGAGCCACGCATGGGTGTGGTGTGATTATTTGAAGAATGACCCACGTTTTCATCTATCATGTAACCACTATGTGCCTCTCTGTACCCCGCATGTGCCACATAGCAGCCTCTAGTGAGCCACGACCACTTGTCATTACAGCCCTAAATGGCTCGCATCAGCCACACCAAGCCACGTAGTGCCATGATAGCGCCACGATAATGCCATGTTGGTGCACGTTTAGGCATGAGTTTGGTCCAAACCTCCAGTGTGGGTTTTCAATTCACAGATTCACAGCAGCATTTAAAGATGTCCCTTCTTTTTTTTTTAAACGCAGTCCAAAAATAGACACTCCATCACAGTTCTGCAGTTGTGCGCTGTGCGCCAGGCTGCTGTCCACCTGTAATGCACCAGACCAGCTAGACCCGAACCACGGGTTCCTGGAGAGCCGCCTCTGTGCTCCTCGCTGGCGCCGCGGCTCTCTGGCGCACGCTGCTGTTGTCCTTTCATGGACAGCCGCCTCTCTGCTCTTTCTGGCTTCCTTTCCGTCCGTGGCTTGCTGGCTTTTTTTTTTTCCCTGGCTTTAAACACAATCATTTTTACAACGTGAATCCACTTTTGACTGTGTTCATCCATTTATTTCTGCAAAAGCACTCTTTTGCGCGCGGTGCCGTTCTGTATACAGTATGAGGTGGCCATTTTATTATATACACCTGTGGATCATTTTCAATATATATATATATATATATATATATATATATATATATATTTCTTTATTTCTTCCGCAGCTTACAAGTTATCATGATACAACTTTTAACTTTGTGTTATGTCTTCAAAATCGGCTCTCCACCTGTGTTGCCGCACAGCTCCTGCTCTTAGCTGCTCCATTGGAGTTATCGTCCATGGCTTTAAACACACATCCACTTTCACGCAGTCACCCAAATTTTATATTGACTGAAATATCACTCTTTTGTGAGCTGGTGTTCTGCCTAAATGCTCGTTTGAAGCGTGTTTAAATCAATGTACACTAATAAAGCTACAGGGCCAGACAATATGTCTGCTTTTCTTTTAAAAACATTTGCAGAGGAGCTCACTCCAGCTTGGCATCAACTCTTCCAGCTCTCTATTGATACTTATTCAGTACCTGAGCTTTGGAAGAGATCAGTTATTATTCCAGTTTCCAAGAAATCATGCCCCCAAGTGAATAATGATTTTCGGCCAGTGGCCCTAACCTCTAATGTAATGAAAGCATTGGAGAAACTGTTAATTCAGGAGCTTACTGTAGAGGTGGTGTTGGGAAGGTGTCGTAACACGGACCCACAACAGGGGGCGCAAGTGAACGGACAATGGATAAGAAAAGGAGTAACAATTTAATGTTGCGAAAGTACACAACGGAATACAAACAGAAATAACAGGTGCCAATTGTATACAAGAGGACAGTGGGCAGGCTCGAAGATAGGAGACCTCTGATGAACGAGGAGCCGGGGCCCACACCGCTTCCACCACCAACGGCCTGAAGAACACCGGAGCCGCCAAGTCCTGAATCCCCAGGTGGTCTCTGTCCTCCGTTGTCGGCCCTGGTACTGCTGGCAAAGAAGAAACAGAAGGAGGTGAGTGTGAGTCCTCACACCCAGCAACCTTTACACTCAAAGTCTCTGGGAGGGAAAACCTCCACCTCCAGATACGTTTCTCTCGTGCAGCTCCTGTTGGTCCCTCTTCTGGATCACCACAGGAATGCGGCTGCACACAGAACAAAGTTTAGACAATCGATAAGTCAGCAGAGAAATTACCTTTGTGGTAGATGATTTCTCGGCGAGGAGGTGGAGTTGTGATCCGCTTCTTGTAAGGAGGTTAATGAGAGACAGCTGGTGAGGTTGACAGGTGACAGCTGTCACTTCCAATAGCTCTGGCGCCCTCTCATGCTTGAAGCCCGCACTCCAAGCAGGGCGCCGACTGGTGGTGGTGGGCCAGCAGTACCTCCTCTTCAGCGGCCCACATAACAGGTGGAGCCACACTTGGATCAGTATCAGTTTGCATATAAAAGGAAGCGGAGTACGAGTGATGCCATTTTAACTATAATGAACTTGGTTTTAAAGCATCTTGAGAGTTCCTCTGCATATGCCAAATTAGTTTTTATTGATTTTAGTTCTGCTTTTAACTGTATCCGGTCACATATCCTTCTTCAAAAAATGATTCAGTTGAATGTGAACCCTTTTTTAATTAAGTGGTATCATTCTTTTTTGACAAACAGGTCACAGCAGGTGAAGGTCAATTCTGTCTGCTCTGATATTGCATTAAGTAGCACTGGTGCCCCTCAGGGCTGTGTTAGTTCACCTTTTTTATTTACACTGTATACCAATGACTGTATCAGCTATCAGCCAAACCAGTATGTTGTTAAATTTTCAGATGATACTGTAATACTCAGTCTGCTGAACACTAGTACTAATTCGAGTTGTCACAAATCTGGAGTGGACAGGTTTGTGAACTGGTGTGATGTCCATCAATTGCAGATTAATGTTAATAAAACAGTGGAGATGTTGGTGGACCCTCGGGCTGTTGGAGACCGTAGTGTGGTCACCATACATGGACGTAACATTGAACAGGTGGATTCATATAAATATCTGGGGGTTTATATCGATAATAACTTAAGCTGGCACATGCAAGTGTCAAGTGTTTGTGCCCGAATCCACCAGCATTTGCACTTTCTCCGTCGACTCCGACTGTTTGGTGTATGTAGGAATATTATGCTGATTTTCTACAGAGCAACGATTGAGTCCGTGTTACGGTATGGTATTACTAGCTGGTTTTGTAATTTAACGGTTAAATCAAAAACTCAAATATTAAATCTAATTAAGATAGCTGGCAAAATCATGGGTATGGTGGTACCTGTAACTCCCCAAGAGTTGTTTGAACAGGCAGTTCTCAGATGTGCTGACAATATTTTAACAGATGAGTCTCATGTTCTGCACTCTGAATACGAGGGCTGTCAATAAAGAATAAAGAAGTCGGTTTCAGCATTTTATCCGGATATTCCACTGTTAAAGGAGATTTTTTTAATGAAAGACGTGCGGACGGATCCGCACGTCGGGACGCAGGATTCACACAGATGTAAATAAATGAATTAAAATTCACAGCAGTTAGACTGAAAAACTAACAGAAGTATTAAACACATAAAAAAGAAACAGCTATAAAAGTAGATTCAGAGTAGATACACTGAACCACAAGAAGAGTATTAAACAGAAATAAGAGAAAAGTATTCAACCGTGTAAAGTTTGGAAGAGCATCACAACAGCAAACAATCCACTGGAAGCCACTGGTACGGTGGCTGGGAAGTGCTGGGAACACTCAGCTAGCAACCTGAAACCACAGGACTCAGGCTGGTACCCAGAACTCAACAAGCAATCAGTATTTTACATGTCAGAAATAAAACCTGGAATTAGCCCTCAAGAGGACAGAAAGCCAGTGCAGGGAAACTAGCAATGGAATTATCGCATCAAATATCCATGACCCAGACAGGATTCTTGGAGTCGAGTTCTGAATCACCAAAGAGTTTTAAAGGTAGAATGTGACTGACGTCCAGTAAGGCTGTGAGGCGAGAGGCTGCATAAATCACCACCTCCCAGCAGGTCCGACTCACCCATTGTATTTCACCTTAAAATGATCAGAAAGCTGTAAAATTAATAGGGTGGAGATAATGACGAGAACAAAAGGAAACAAGTCGAACACAGGGGAGGATGTTTTATCCTCATGCCAGAGTGAAGACAGCGCAGGTGCTAACATGCAAACCCAGCGCGTTAGCCTAGAGGCTATGAAAGTTAGCATCACTGCTGAAATTAAAGAGCTCCGACGTGAGAAAAGATGTCAGCGAAGACACAGGGGAAATTATGAGAGAACTCTGTGACTTCAGAGAGGAGATGAATCAGATGCTGAGGAGTATTAACACAGACATCAAAGAACTGGGAAACAGGGTTGAGGAGACTGAACAGAGAGTTTCCAACATGGAGACGTTCAGCGCTGAACTTAACTACAGGAGCGGCTCCAGACAACTCAAAGATCTTGAGGCGTGTTCATGGGGAAATAACATCTGCATCCACGGAATATTAGAAGCAGCAGAATGAGAAAACATCACAAGTTTCATGGAGGGATTTACAGAAACTGAACTCTCTCTCCCCAACACAGCTCTGTGAATACATCGATGCCACCGCTTGCTCGGGCCAAAACCTCTGCAGGGCACCAGCACCAGATGGGTAATAATCTGTTTCCTTGATTTCAAGACTAAACCTAGTGCTTTGGTCCACCTGAAGTAAAAAGGATCCAGCACAAGAGGGGGACTCATGTTTGAACAAGATTATATAAGCAACACTATGGTCAAAAGAAAAGCCTGAAGAAGAGCACTGAAAGAAAAAAATCTGTTTCCAAACTCTTCATCCCACACAGCTATGTGTCCACCTCAGCATCGGCCTGGTAATCTACAAGGACATACATGAAGCTACCGCAGATCTCGGGGAAAGAGAAGTGATCGATGTGAGAACCTCAGCTCCTGCACCAAAGCTGACCGTGAAACAGCTGACACCGCCGTGGGAACATGCACTGCATCGCAACAAGGAGACGAGGCTGGTTTAGTTTTTTTATAAGAATGCCTTTATTTTCATCTTTTATTTGAGTAACCACAGCCCGTCCACTGGGACACTCTTGCTCTTTGTCTCTGTACGCTGAGATGAGACTCAGGCCCACGCTGTGAGGGGCTCCCGGGACTCCCCTTTGCAATTTAGAAGTGAAGATTTCACTCCACAAATGGAAGTCACCGTTGTTTTGCTGTGTTCACGTTTGTTCTTCTTGTTCCTTAAGCCTGGTTCACACAGCAAGATTTTAAAATTGTCTGTAGGTTTCCAAAACCTGAGAGACCACACACAGAGATTTAAAAAAAATAAATAAATAACAGAGATCTAACAGTGTTGGTCGTACAGTGTGTCATGTTCAGCCACATGGTAAGGACAACAACACCACACACGAACAGATTTCACACACGAACATTCCCAGGTCAGACAGGAAATCTCGCAAAATCCCTCAAGATTAAACGTGACTTCAGAGTAAACAAATGGAGATACTTTGTGGACTATTTACAACAGAGGAAAAAACAATACAAAAAGAAAAAGAAAAGGCGTTCTTTAAAAGGAGTGGAGACCGCGCGACCACCGGACTTGTGGTAAGTAAGAACAGCTGTTTTGATTTTATTTTCTACTCCGTGCTTCCATCACCTCACTATCTGATTGGCTGCACACATTGGCTTTTTTTTTTTTACTAATAGCCCAATTTCATAGCCTTAAGAGTGTGCATATCATGAATGCTTGTGGTCTTGTTGGATTTGTGAGAATCGACTGAATCTACTGGTACCTTGTTTCTCATGTAACAATAAGAAATATACTCAAAACCTGGATTAATCTTTTTAGTCACATAGCACTACTATTATTCTGAACACTAGTGTATCATTAAACATATGAAGACTGAAGTCCATCACTGTCAGTGTTGATGCAGAAAAGACATTTGACTTAGTAAGATGGGAGTTTTTATATATGATTTTAAAACGGTTTGGGTTTAATACTCAGGTAATAAAGTGTCTCACATCCCTATATAATTCACCTACACCCAGGATAAAAGTGAACAGTGTCTATCAGACTCCATCTACCTGAAATGTGGCTGTTGACAGGGCTACCCACTCAGCCCGGCAGTGTTTGCCCTGTTTATTGAGCCACTCACACAGGCTGTTAGAGAGCGTGAGGATGTCGCGGATATTACCATACGTGGTTCAGAATATAACACCTGTTTATTTGCAGAGGATGTGTTGGTAATCCTCACTAAACCGGATAGTAGTCTGCCAATATTAATATCTCTACTGAACACATTTGGCTCATATTCAGGTTATAAACTAAATCTCCATAAAACACAAATCCTTACATTTAACTATAAACCAAATCTGGAACTCTGCTGAAACTGATCTCTCACATGAGTCACAGACCACCAGACGGCGCAAGATGCACAACTGCGAAACAACGAATATTTATAAACATCAAGGTCAAAATTTAAATGTTGAGACAAATATGCACCTTAATAAAAGTGCTAATTATTCCTCCCTGACTGACAGATTAATAAAGCATCTAATAACAGACATTTAGCATGTAAGGGCATGTTTATTCAAATTTACAATTCATGGATGTTTTGTTTTGGAATTATATTGTAGCCTGCAGTCTTTTGATGTAGGGCTGCGGCTATAGATTATTTTAGTAATCACGTACTCTATCGATTATTCTGGCGATTAATCAAGAAATCGGATAAAACAGCATCAACAGTCCAAGGCTCTCCCTAAGCAATGGCACAATGTCGCTGAGCCAAAGTGTTGACATTTTGCTGAAGTAGCGATGGGATGTGGCTTTCTATTTTGTCCCCCCCCAACTTGTAAAATGTAACAATTTTTGGTTGGTGGAGTGGGTCACTGCATGATTTTTTTTTTTAACCCTCTTTCTCACAATGTCGCTACGCCACCACGCAGATTGTCGAATTTAGTGTATCCCTTTCTATTTTCCTAGGTAATTATTTATTTTTCACATCTTTACAAGTTTTGGATTTTTCCTGGTGTCAGAGTTCAGCCAAATTCGGGCCAAAGTCTTGACATTTTGGTGAAATGAGGATGGGATGGAATAGACCTTACTGGGGAGGCTGAGAAGTGTGATCCCCCTGTAGTTGGAACACACCCTCCGGTCCCCCTTCTTAAACAGAGGGACCACCACCCCGGTCTGCCAATCCAGAGGCACTGTCCCCGACCGCCACGTGACGTTGCAGAGGCGTGTCAGCCAAGACAGTCCCACAACATCCAGAGACTTAAGGTACTCAGGACGGATTTCATCCACCCCAGGAACCTTGCCACCGAGGAGCTTTCTAACCACCTTGGTGACTTCGTCCTGAGTAATGGATGAGTCTGCCTCTGAGTCCCCAGTCTTTGCTTCCTCTTCGGAAGACGTGACGATGGGATTGAGGAGATCCTCGAAGTATTCTTTCTACCGCCCGACAACATCCCCAGTCAGGGACAACAGCTCCCCACCCGCACCGTAGACAATGCTGATGGAAAGCTGCTTCCGCCTCCTGAGGCGTCGGACGGTTTGCCAGAATTTCTTCGAGGCCGACTGATAGTCCTCCTTCATGGCCTCCCCTAACTCCTCCCAGACCTGAGTTTTTGCCTCTGCAACTGCACGGGCTTGGCCTGCCGGTACCTGTCAGCTGCCTCCGGGGTCCCACCTGCCAACAAAGACAAGTAGGACTCCTTCTTCAGCTTGACGGCATCCCTTACTTCCGGCGTCCACCACCGGGTTCGGGGATTGCCGCCGCGACAGGCACCAGAGACCTTGGGACCACAGCTACGAGCGGCCGCATCGACAATGGAGGTGGAGAACATGGTCCACTCCATGTCTCCAACCTACCCCAGGATCTGGGAGAAGCTCTCCTCGAGGTGGGAGTTGAAGACCTCGCTAACAAAGGGTTCCGCCAGTCGTTCCCAGCCGATCCTCACGATACGTTTGGGCCTGCCAAGTCTGACCGGCTTCCTCCCCTCCCAGCGGATCCAACTCACCAACAGGTGGTGATCGGTCGACAGCTCAGCCCCTCTCTTCACTCGAATGTGAAACACGTGGCTGAAGGTCAGATGATACGACTACAAAGTTGATCATCGACCTCCGGCTCAGGGTGTCCTGGTGCCACATGCACTTATGGACGCCCTTGTGCTCGAACATGGTGTTTGTGATGGACAAACTGTGCTCCGAGAGTACGGGGTCCGGGGTCCTTTGCTAAGGGCTAACAGGAGCTTGGTTCGCATTGCCAGTAGTAAGTCAAACCTGTTTCCAGTGCACTTTGGCCTCCGCCAGGGCTGCCCTTTGTCACCGGTTCTGTTCATTATCTTTATGAACAGAATTTCTAGTCGCAGCCAGGGTGTAGAGGGGGTCTGGTTTGGGAACCACAGAATCTCGTCTCTGCTGTTTGCGGACGATGTGGTTCTGTTGGCTTCGTCAAATCAGGGCCTTCAGTGTGCACTGGGGCGGTTTGCAGCTGAGTGTGAAGCATCCAAGATGAAAATCAGCACCTCCAAATCTGAGGCCATGGTTCTCGACCGGAAAAAGGTGCTTTGCCCTCTTCAGGTCGGTGGAGTGTCCTTGCCTCAAGTGGAGGAGTTCAAGTATCTCGGGGTCTTGTTCACGAGTGAGGGACGGATGGAGCGTGAGATCGACAGATGGATCGGTGCAACATCTGCAGTGATGTGGTCGCTGTATCGGACCGTCGTGGTGAAGAGAGAGCTGAGTAGGGGGCAAAGCTCTCGATTTACCGATCGATCTACGTTCCGATCCTCACCTATAGTCATGAGATTTAGCTCATGACCGAAAGAACGAGATCGCAAGTACAAGCGGCCAAGATGAGTTTCCTCTGCAGGGTGGCTGGGCGCTCCCTTAGAGATAGGGTGAGGAGCTCGGTCACTCGGGAGGAGCTCGGAGTTGAGCTGCTGCTCCTCCATGTCCAAAGGAGCCAGTTGAGGTGGCTCGGGCATCTTTTCCGGATGCCCCCTGGACACCTCACTGCAGAGGTGTTCCGGGCACGTCCCACCGGCAGGAGGCCCCGGGGAAGACCCAGGACACGCTGGAGGGACTACATCTCTCGGCTGGCTTGGGAACGCCTTGGGGTTCCCCCAGAGGAGCTGGGGGAGGTGTGTGTGGATCGGGAGGTCTGGGCGGCTTTGCTTGAGTTGCTGCCCCGCAACCCGACTCCGGATAAAGCGGAAGAAAATGGATGGATGGATGAAATGTGGCTTTGTTTTTTGTTTTCCCCAACTTGGAATTTTTGTTTTTTTTTAAGGTTGGTGGACTGGGTCCCCGAGTGAATTTTTTTTTTTTTTATCCCTCTTTCTCTATGATTCAGCAGATGCATTTCAGCTGGAGGTTGAACGTGCAAGTCTCAGTCAGTTTTTTTTAATTATCATTTTATTTGATTTACTGCGTTTGTGAAGCAGTGTGTGTTGCCCAAAAAAGCAAAAATTAAAAAGCGAAGCACTCAGTGCGAGTCTGAACAAAACACAGAAGGAAGAGTGGACTTCTTTCGGAGACTGTCAGTGCGTCTTGCCAGAGAGACAGCAGCCGGCCGCAGTGTGAATAGCCACTCCCCACGTAAAGCGGAGAGCAGGCAGTGTGGAGTTTAAATGGAGTTTAAACTACTACAACATTAGTAGTACTACAACATTAAACAAAGCGTCGAGGCACAGAATTTGCCTCAAACATTTTTTGTAATGGAATTAGTCAAGTTACTCGACTAATCGTTTCTTGCCCGGGGAGTAATTCAGCATAGAACTGCCATTGCAAGCATTGAACAAGCCAGAGCACCCCTAATGAACGCCAGTTTTCAGTGGCAAAACTCTGTCTCTGCCTCCACTGCGCACAGCACTCACAGTATCTGTGTGAAGGCTGGCTATGATGTCCAATAACTTCTTGGGGATCCCACTGTTGGGTATTTTCGCCTCCAAACATTCTTAAAACCTTGATAAGACAAACAGAGTCAAGAACCACCAGTGAGACAGAAAGTCAAATTTATCTCGCGCGGAGTGCAGTCAGGCTGTACACCAAAGCTACACTAAAGTCTGGCCTGCGCTCCTGCTCTTTTATTTAGGACTTCCCTACATACATGGGCGGTACAGCTCCTAAGGGGAGGAGTGATAGCGCGTGAGCTGTTGCCGCAGAACCGCTGATTGCACAATACATTCAGGACTTTCAGAACCTTTTTAATCTTGGGCTCGATTAAGATGTGTTTAAGACATCTAACGATTAATCACACTTCTTCTGACACAAGGACTAATGTATCATAATCACACTGTGGTTGGAACATTCAATTCTCTATTCTTTATCTCACTGCTCCGCTTATGGCTGCATTCTGCCTGGGTCATCTTCACATGTCCTGAAAAAGAACTTAGCGTGCACACAGAGATACCACAACTTGCAGAAGCACGTCATGTCACATATCTTAAGTAACCTTCACCCATCACATCAGTACAGTACACTTTATCAGAGCAGAGAGAACTACATTCTACCAGAGCAGAGAACACAAAACATGCATGATAAAATAAAACAGTGTATCTACAGAATAACTCCAACATTCCCCTCTGTTTATCATGCATTCCAACGGTATTACAGCTTCACCTAAAAGTAAACAATTGTTACTAAGCAACCACTTCTTATTCAGATTTTCAGCTGCAATTTTCAGGCACCACAGACTTTAGGTGCGTCAACAAGTCCTTGGCTAAAATGGGAATGGCTTTTACTGGGAGGAGTAGGGACACTAAAGCACAGTAGCCTGACACATTCCTAGGCAATCTGTCAAAAATTCTATTATCTCCACACCACCACCACACGCCACTTCGGCTGACTGGTATAAATGAACCGTTTATCTGTATTATTCGACTACACCACTTGTCTTACTACATTTTCAGCTAAAGCTTCATAGGCTAAGAGTGTGTTAACTCATCACGTCAACAGTTCAAGCTTGAACTGGAGTTGTGAGCTTTTCAATATCATCATAATTCTCAGTACAGTCATTATAGTTTTCTTCACTAAGGTCTGACTGTTTCAATGCTTGATATCTTGGCATAGTTTGTTGGAAGGCCAGATTACACTGTACAAATGTATTTGACACCATTTTGCCAACCATTGTTTTGATATAAGGGATCACACAACACATGCAAAGTCCAATCAGAATTAGGACTATAATAACTGGTGTCACCATTTTCAATAGTAACTGCCAACATGGTCCTGAAGTCAACCAGGACCAGGGATTCCACCGGTTCACGGCTAGGGTGTCTTTATGCATTGCATCACGAAGTTTATTCAGCTCTTCCAATGCGTCCTGCACATCCACTGAATGAATGGAGTCTGGGATGAAAGTACAGCATGTTGTGTTCAGCAGAACACAAACTCCTCCCTGTGAACCAGTAAGCAAGTCTAAAACCATGCAATTTTGCATCACCATGGTACGTAAAGCATCTATTTCAGCGTTTTGAGCTGCTACTATTTTTTCAGTTACATTCATGAACAGACCCAATCGATAATTCAGAGTTTCAATCATTAATGAATTTTTTCCCACTCCTATCCAGGGGAACAATGAATGTGCTATTTTATCTCCTACAGACCACAATTTTTGGTCCTTTGGTACATCCGAGCCCCACATGTGATCATGTGGTAACACATCTGGGTATATCAATCTCCTCCGTCTGGTGCTGCCATTCTTCTCTGTGGAGGTCCTTGGCACTACCACATATGTATGGTCAGTCACCTGGGTAGGTGCACACACACCACCCCAATTTGGTGGGAGACTCATGTACAGTCTGGAACCACAAAGCCAATAGATGTCATCATACACCGGAGTACCATTTACAGGTGGTAGCAAAAACTTACTAACATAAGCACATGATTCATCCGTTCCCCATGGACAGGAGCCTGTATAATTACATCCCCGTCCAATGTGATGAAGATAAGTACCATCCACATATTATGTTTTGGTTAGGCTTAAATTATTTGATAAAACATACGTTTGGGTACACAGACGTTTCTTAATTTTACCTACAGTTTTATTCCCTGTCCCGTAAAAGCAAATTGGGAATGGCCGTTGTGATGACAATTTAACGTGATGATATTTTTGCGTTTCCCTTCAGTCTAGTCAATGGAGCAGCACTTGGGCACGCTTGTACGTCCTCTGTTGAAATCCCTATCATATAAGTGGTTGCACTGAGGCAAGTGGTGTTACATCTTATCAGATTTGCTGAGAACTGCTGCCCCCGAAATACAGTTTGATTATGCATCCGTATGATAAGACATTCTGTCACCCTAGCAGGGTACGGTTTAGCCGTCAGAGCTGGGTGTGTTGAGGATATAGGTATTTGCGAACAAACATAATTAGTAACGTAATTCCATAGCCAATAAATGAACATATCTGTACCACATATTAGTATGGTATATATGAGGGTGTCCATCTGTCTCATTCACATTATGAATAAACCTCTTCTGACGTTGCTTGCGTTGTTCTCTGGCTCGGTCCACAGTGAGCTGCAATTCTTGGGTCAACCACCAGGCCAGGAATCCGAGGAGCACGAAACACACTAAGATCACAACGCAACCGGCTGCCCTACCAACAGTCCGGCAGCGGCGGCGCTGAGCACGCCGCTCCGGGGTCTGCTGTAGTTCAGTCATGATTGCTAGGATACAGTTTTGTTAACCAACCTCACCTAATAGTGCAAGGATCTCCCTGCTTCACTGGCATTGAGACAATCTATTACTAATTAAATAGACTCCCTTTGTAGCCAGACTTCCCCTTACACTGTGGAGGCAGCCAACACACGCTGTATCTTACAGTGATGTATCCACGTTGATCTCTCCGCTATCTTTACTGCAGTTGGTGTTGTTAACAGCACTTGGTATGGACCTTCCCAACGAGGACTGGACCAGTTCTTCCTCTTAATCACTCTGATGAACACCCAGTCTCCTGGCTGGACTACTGGAAGGCCATCCTGTGGAAGATCAAAATTATTCGGCAGTAAATGTGTTTAAGTTATCTCTTTCTGTGTTAATGTCTTTTTCATAAAATTTGCTAATGTTTGTTCCTCATCTGCTGTTTTAGTATCCATGTCAAAATTGGTAGACGATATGGTCGTCCATAAAGTATCTCAAATGGTGTTAACCCTGATGGTGTTGGTGTTATTCTCATATACAATTTTACTAGGTCCAAACATTCAATCCAGGTTCATTTTGTCTCTTCTATACATTTCCTTAATCTTATTTTTATTGTGCCCTTTGTCCTTTCCACTAATCCTGCACTGTGTGGGTGGTAAGCACAATGATGTTTTAACTTAATTTTCATGTGTTCTGCTACTCTTTGTACAACTTCATTTACAAAATGTGTTCCATTATCACTGTACAATGTCTCTGGTATTCCATAATACTAGACTGTATTGATAAGGTCCACATCGATTTAGTTCAATAAAGTCCATATGGACAATTTGAAAAGGATACTGTGGTTTTGGGAATTGCCCTCTCCGGGGTCTTATACTTCCCTGTGGGTTGTGTTTCAATCAGGTAACACAGGCTTTACAAAAATTTTTTTTGAGTATAAATTAAATTCATAGGTAGTAAAGTATTGGTCTACCATATATACCATCCCCCCTGTCGACACACCCATATGTCGCAATTGCAGCTGCTTTGAATGAGCTTTTGGGTAGGATGGGTTTGTTATGTATACAATAAAGTCCTTTGGGGTTTGGGGTTGCCCCATTTTTCAACCACAAATGTCGTTCCTGCGCTGGTGCCTGTTTTTGCATATCCAATAAAAGGTCAGAATCTATTAATGGTTCATTGTCTGTCTGGCAGGCGATAAGAATGTATCCAAACGTTTTGAATAATAGCCAACTGGTTTATTTTTATTACCATGTTGTTGTAGCAAGACTGCACACATGAATCCCCGTTTTGTGTCCACCATGAGAATGGCTTGGCATAATTGGGCAGAGATAATACTGTGGAACTCACAAGTTCTTGTTTAAGAGCTGTAAACTGTTCTTCAGCTTCTTTATTCCACTGTATTTTGTCAGTCATATCCATTGGTATAGAATGTATTAAATCCTGCAATTTCTGCACCATCTCTGCATAACATGGAATCCAGGCTCTGCAATAATTACAGATACCTAGAAAAGTCATCATTTCCTTTTTCTGCTTCAGGTTTTAACGGATATTGTTTGATCCGTGGTCTCCAATCAGATCGTGGCTTAATTTTGACTGGCGGAATATTTTTCAACAGTCCTACATCTGTGGGTGCATTCACCCAGAGATGAGGAGGCAGTTTGGCCAATAAAGTCTCATCTTCCTGTGTCAACAACACAGATGTTGTTAAATTTCAATCATCCAGATCTACTTCATGTATCACCGGTGTCGTTCAAGCACTTACAAACTTGTATTTCCGATACAAGCCTGTGGATGGACTGAAATCCCACACCGACATTGCATCTGCTTCATGCCAATCAGTTGCTTCCTCAGCTATCTTAACAATTCCTCCAAGGTCCTTCCAGGACTGAGTGTCTGCCCTTATCAGTGAAATATGCGGCACAGCCTCAGGTTTTCCTCTGTACCATTTGTCTGCACTTTGGGTCAGCACTACACTACACACAGAGGTGGTTTTTCTGTCTGTGTATAGGTGTGCTACTGTCTGTAATTCTGATGGAATTTTCAGAAATCCTGCTCCATACCTTTCATCCTTTCGTGGAGTGAATAGTATAGTTATGTGTAGATCTTTAGGTGACATCATTACTACATGTTCTCTGTTTTCACAGGTCATCAGACCTTCCTCCAATAATTGTTCAGTTTGTCTCAATTCCGACAGATCCAAAGAGCACTGCCAGGCCTGGGCCAAATTTGTATATACAGTTGCGGGCTGCCTTTTTTGTTTTCAGATTTCTTTCTGCGTGTATGGCGTGGTCTACATACTCTTGTAACCCAGCTGTTGGGAACGTTATCATGTGTTTGTCTACCCATGCTTGGATATCTGATCTGGAGTTGGCATGGAGTGCATTTTTCAATTGTTGTTCATACACGCTATCATTTTTCAGTGGTAGAAGACCACTGTGCACTTTAAAAACTTTTTCCATTTGATGTCGATAGTCTTCGAATGGTTCATCATCTTTCTGTTTTGTGCGATTTATTTCTGTGTAATTTGACTTCTGCTGGTATTTCTGCTTAATTCTCAGCAATAGTGCGGCCAATCGATCTTCCAATTCCTGACTATCATGGGCTAATGGAGTGTGGTCTGCCTCTGCAGGATCCCAATCTCCTTTTACATCAGCCCAATCCTTTGTCACAGTTGCCATTATGACTTGTTGAACTTCATCCCCTCTAAGATTGTAGGATTTAACCAAAGCGGTTACGTCAATAATGTACTGGGCTACATCTTCTCGTGGGGGAGTTACACCTTCCACAGTTCCATCTAGGTGATACGACTTTCTAATGTTTTCTATGTCTTGCATGAATCCCTCAATGTCAACATGAGGTGATGGTATCATGTCAACTGCTGCTTTGATATCATCAGCATTCCATGTTCGATATACGAGCATGGTTGATCGGTGCCCTGGAGTTCCTGCACGAGGATTTGGTACTTCTATCAAAGGATAGGTACCTTCCTGGTCACTGTGTTCCTCCATGGGAGGAGCTGTAGGCACTTTTGTTTGACTGCGTGTTTGTGGCTTTTCTTGTTTTTCACTTTTTACTTTAGGTCGCACCGCCATATCATACTGCGGTGGCGGCACATCATCATCCTCTGGTAGAGGAGGGTACAAATGCGTTGTTGCCGGCGGTCCAGCCGTCGGTGGTTTCTGAGGTTGTTCAGGTTCTCTGTGCTGAATTATCACATCTTCTTCTGCCTTACCTACAGCTTTCTTTTTCCTTGCTTTCTCTAATCGTCGCTTCTCTGCTCCCTTCCGTCTGTTCTCTGCTTCCTCCTCCCAAAATGCCACTAAATCTGCCCCTACTTTCTGCTTCTTTTTTTTATCACCTTTATGTTCCTTTTCCAACCTTTCCTTCAGTTTTTGAATACTAGTCAGGTTTAGTCGTCCGTCAAAGTCATGTTTATTTATCCAGGTCTCCAATTTCTTTGTTGCTTTTGGATTTTTTGCTTCCATAAATTTCCAGTCGTCAGTTGATAAATTTTCCTTATTTTTAGACGTCTTTCCCCCCATTTTTATTATTCCTTGTTATAATTTGGACTTCAGACGGGGGCACACCTAGGGTGTTCTAAATCTGAAGTTTTCACTTTCTTTGGACGTGACAATTAATTTGCCGTCGTGTGGTTGATTCCTTTCACCTCCCCGTAGGAAGCGGAATCACTTGCCTCTGCTTCCACACACGGTTGTCACTTACGTTGTCCAAAGTATTACACTTTCACACTTTTATTCTCAAAAACCGGTATTACTTCGTATTAAAACAGAGGAGTCCGTACCCTCCTTCGGAATTTAACTACATGCGTCCCTCGCAACCGTAGAGGAGTCCGCCCTCCTCGCGGAGTTTAACTGCTTTACATTAACAGACGATTCCACGCCATCGCTTACGGAGTTTAACTGTTTATGTGATCACACTTTTATTCCCTACCGGTACGCGTATATAAACAGAGGAGTCCGCACCCTCCTTCGGAATTTAACTACGTGCGTTCCTCGCCATCGTAGAGGAGTCCGACCTCCTTACAGAGTTTAACTGTGTTTCATTAACAGACGATTCTGTATCATCGCTTGCGGAATTTAACTGTTTATGTGATCTGATCACCATTCACTCAGTACTGTTACAAAGAAATTCTACTCACTGACTCGACTTCCTGTCTGTCTTCTTCGGGAAAATCTCGTTAACCAGACGATGCCAACGGTGGTCGACAATTGCAGACACGATCAATCGATCGGACCTTGGCCAAGGATTTACGTCTGGACTTGGCGACCCCCGCCGGACACCTCCGGTATTGTTGAGATCCCGGACGAGCCCCCAGTCAATGTTGGGTATTTTCGCCTCCAAACATTCTTAAAACCTTGATAAGACAAACAGAGTCAAGAACCACCAGTGAGACAGAAAGTCAAATTTATCTCGCGCGGAGTGCAGTCAGGCTGTACACCAAAGCTACACTAAAGTCTGGCCTGCGCTCCTGCTCTTTTATTTAGGACTTCCCTACATACATGGGCAGTACAGCTCCTAAGGGGAGGAGTGATAGCGCGTGAGCTGTTGCCGCAGAACCGCTGATTGCACAATACATTCAGGACTTTCAGAACCTTTTTAATCTTGGGCTCGATTAAGATGTGTTTAAGACATCTAACGATTAATCACACTTCTTCTGACACAAGGACTAATGTATCATAATCACACTGTGGTTGGAACATTCAATTCTCTATTCTTTATCTCACTGCTCCGCTTATGGCTGCATTCTGCCTGGGTCATCTTCACATGTCCTGAAAAAGAACTTAGCGTGCACACAGAGATACCACAACTTGCAGAAGCACGTCATGTCACATATCTTAAGTAACCTTCACCCATCACATCAGTACAGTACACTTTATCAGAGCAGAGAGAACTACATTCTCCCAGAGCAGTGAACACAAAACATGCATGATAAAATAAAACAGTGTATCTACAGAATAACTCCAACACCCACGAATGCTCAGGATCTCCAAGAAAGCAGTCCGATCAACTGAGTCAAACACTTTGCCAAAATCAACACAGGCTCCAAAAAATCACTGCCAATACTCACGCTTGCATTCTATGAGTACCCACAGGGCTAAAATATGGTCAATGGTTGACTTCTTGGGTCTGAAGCCAGACTGTTCCGATCACTGAGCAGCAGGCAGCTGGAACTGAATCCTGTTAAAAATAATGCTAGCAAGCACCTTCCCTGGCTCTCTGTGCCAGGGAAGATGTATAGTTCTTACAATCCATATGAGCATCCTTTCCAGATTGGGACAAGTCCTTTCTTCCAATCTGAAGGGATGATACAGGTCTGGAGTGCAGTATGATTAAAAATCATCATATTACGCTGCTCTTCATGCCGGGCAAGGTACTTCCAAAGAGGACTCGGATCAGGATTAAGTGTCAAATCCTTAATGTCAGCAAACAAGCCCTGAGCAGTGTGGGGTTAGAATCTAGAATCTGACTTCTTCCAAGGGAAATCTGGTGGTGTTCCTCAGGGAGCACCGCTGCTGGCTCCTACACATGGACTGGATGAGGCTGGCTCACAGATCTGGCAACTTGCTTCCGACGGATTGTTTGCTGTTGTGACACTCTTCCTATCTTTACACGGTTGTATACGTTTCTTTTATTTCTGTTCAACATTTTTTTTGGTTTAGAAGTGCCTGCCATAAATCTTAGTTAACTACAGTCCTCTTGTGAAGCGCTAGCGGTTAGCTTTCACTAGTGTTTAGTTGATGTTAGCTAGGTCGACTCCCACCGCCATTACTTTATTACAGTTTTTATACTTCTGTTTGCTTTTCAATGTAACTGCTGTGAAATTTAGGTCATTATTTTACTCCTGTGTAAATCTTAGGAGTGGCTAGCATTGTTGCTAGCGGCTAGGTTGACCCCCCCCCCCCCCCCCCGTTTAATACTTGTTAGTTTTTCAGTGTAACTGATGTGAATTTTAGTTCATTATATTACTTATCTTAGGAGTAGTTTAGTCTTAGGAGTTTTTTTTAAACTACTGTTCCTATCAGTCTAATACTTCTGTTACTTTTTCAGTGTAATTTTTAGGTCATTAATTTACTCCTGTATGAACCTTAGGGGTGGTTAGCATATTCATTAGTGGTTAGCTCGCATTTCCTTGGCTATACTCTTAAATTTTCTGGTGCACAAAGTACACTACTTTACACTTCACGTAAATCCTGCGTGATGCTGGAAGATATAAGATAAGAAGTCCGTTAGTTAGAACATCTTCTCAGCTCAGTGGAGATAGATGTTATGGGCACTCAAGACGAGGTTAGCGTTGGGCTGGCTAGTGTGCCTATTAACATCAGCCTAGAAATGTCGGCTGTGGAGGTGCCTGGTTGTGGTACCCCGATCACACTTGCCACTGCGAACCCCTTGGATATGCCTGATGTGAGTTTTTTGAGCCCACGGGTGACTTCCATTCCAATCTCCAGGCCGAAACCCCGGACTTTAGTGATAGGGGTTCTATCACCCGCAAAATCAGGTTACAGATGCCAGCTGATGTTAAATGTATTCCTGGGGCCAGAGCTCCTGACATTGCTTCCCATCTTAGTGTGCTGATGCTGCAGAAGGGTAGACAGAATAAGGAACATGACAAGAGATACAGTCACATAGTTATTCACGTTGGCACCAATGACGTCAGGGTGAAGCACTCAGGTCACAAAAATGGACAGAGATCTTGTCACCTTGCCAGAAAGATGTGTCGACATCGATTAATAGTCTCTGGTCCCCTCCCGGGGTAGTGATGAGACATTTAGCAGGCTGACATCATTGAATAGCTGGCTGGTGCAATTTTCAGACAGCAAGGCTTTAGTTTTATTGATAACTGGCCTTCATTCTGGGGCTGCTGTGGCTTGCTGAAGACTGATGGCCTTCACCCTACTGGGCCTGCTTCCGTAGACGTGTCCATAAAAATCATAGAAGGATATGCTTTGCAAACTTAATACCCATTACTATACTGGATGATGTTGAAATTGTGGATGGCCCACTGGCTGTTCCAGCAATATCAAAGATTTTGTGTCTGCTACCTACAACTTGTATGGAATGTCTCAAACCTAAACCTACTTCCAGGCATCTTATATATGCTACTCTGGAACCACCCCTAAACCCAAACAGTCCAACCGTCAACCCCACTGAGGTCCTTAGCCTGGGTCTCATTAACACAAGATCACTATCCTCAAAATCATTGTTGATTAATGATCTAATTATGGATCATCACTTAGATATGATTGGATTAAGTGCAACCTGGCTTAAACCTACAGCTCTCCTCCCCTTAAATGAGGCCTGCCCACCGGCGTACACATTTAGTCACGTTCCTCGTGAAGGCGGGGGTGTTACTCTATTTATAAATCTAGGTTTAGCTTATTAGCTGTTGGGGGTCACAAATAAAACTCATTCAGCATCTGATTCTCCGATCTGCCCATGATGCTATGTATTGCTAAATTCAGAAAATCAGCTGTATTACTTTGTCACTGTATAGAGGCCCACTGGCCCATACTCTGAATTCTTAGATGAATTTAGTGCGTTCATCTCTAACTTGTCAACGAGTGCAGATGACATTCTGATTATTGGTGACTTTAACATTCATATAAATAAGCCATCTGATGCCGTCTGCAAATCATTTATGGAAATTGTGGATGCATTAGGATTTCAGCAATGCATTCAGGATGCCCATGTGTCACACAGCTGCTTTCAGGAAGTCATTTTGGAATGCTGGTCTGGGTGGTTGCTAATTAGGACCTAGGAAGTTCCATGTGTGGCAACATTTATGGGGACCTGCTTTGTTGTGATGTCAGTTTGCCGTTTTTATTTCATAGTACTATAATTCTGTAACTGTGCACAACTTCTTTTCCTGAGGATCCTGAGATATGGTGCATGTGTCATGGTCCATCACTTTATTTACCCTTCTGCCTGCAGCCATTTCTACTTTGGGCAATTCTTCAGGCCGGTCGGTGAACAAGTAGATGTGCACATTGAAACCAACAAAAAAGTGCTGCTCTGCACTTTCCAGGAAGTCTTTCAAGAACATGGTGTCCCTGTACAGAACAAAAGATCATACTTATTCCTGCTAAGAAACACCACCATCTGCTAGAAGGACCCTGTAATAACAAACCAACAGAAGAGTTTTTAAATTGTCTTCAAATAAAAGCGACACTGCTGAGCTGCATCTTCATGTTAGACAACAAAGAAGAAGAAACTGAAAGCTGTGTCTGGTCCCTGTTTTAAAAGAACCAAGTGGAACTGGATGATTGTCCTCATTATTAAACCTTTACAAAGATCCTGCAGGGTGGAACCATATCTATGGCAAAGTAAACCTTCGAAAGATAAATTTAAATAAGACAAAATTCAAGTCAGACCAAGAAAAAGACAAAAAAAAAAAAAAAAAAAAAACCTGATCCAAAAACTGTTCTCCTGCTTTTTACTGATGATTTCTCTGAAGAATTCAGGTGCCTTTAGACTCACATGATCATGTTCAGAGAAATTATTCTGGACTCATGACCAATGACCATGGTGGGAAATACAGTCTGGGAATTCTCTCAGCCCATTTAAAAAAAGAATGGAACCACAACCACAAAACCATAATTCCCAGTAATCATCCCATGGATTCATTCATGGGATGGATTCATCTGGATTCTGTTCAGGTTTCCTCAAGATATAGTCAACGTTATTGACAACTGAAAAGAGGTGAAGAAGAGATACATACGTCCCCACAGCGAAGACCGTGGCAGCCACCGTCAGGTTTTTGAGTTTGTAGATGCTGTCCAGCAGATCTGGGTAAAAGGTTCCCTCCCACACCACAGGAGCCAACCATGGCGTGACCGTCACCACGTCCCTACGACTACAAAAACACAGGACATCAAATAACAGACACCAATCACAGCGCCACCTGCAGGAAAGTATGACTCACCCATTCAGAATGCTGGGCTGTTTGTAGGTCAAGCTGAAAAACAAATAGTCCACATCAGCACCCCCTGCAGGCTACACTGGTTATCACCATCATGACAGATGAGTGACAACACCCTGAGAACTTAAACAGTTTAAAACCATCATCAGAGTAACTTCGTCACCAACATTCTTATTTGACAAGCAGAGTGGGTGTGGCCTGGCACTGATGGGTTGGCTCCTCCCCTTCATTTCCTCCAGCATCAGGGCAAATGAAGACTATTTTATTAGCAGAGCTCTGATAGATAAAATGGTTTCTCCACAAACTTGTCATGCACGTGGTTTAATGTGATGGGAGGGGTCAGCTGAACCATACGCCCCCTGCAGGACAGGTTTCATAAAGAGAACAGGCCGATTTAAATAAGCCTGAAAACCAAATAACTAATTTCATAAACTTCCACATAATTATTTAATAATAAAAAATAATTATGACCTGGATCCCCAGCACCAATTAGGCTTATGTATTTCCTTGATTAGACACCTGACCTTGAATTAAATGACCAGGTCACAACTTCATCTGAAAAAAATTAACGTCTGCCTTATTAAGTGCCAGGCATTATGTGCATTAAAAAGGATGACATTTAGTCGAGTCACTTTTTAAGTGCGCTGCGGAGTGGTACCTTAAAATCCTGAAGCCTGATTTATGCTTCTTGAGATCCGTAACTCCGTGGCCATGCAATGATGTCGACGTGTGTGTGTCCCCTTTAAAGTTCTCCATCGCGTCTTAATGCAATTTACTGCAGGAACAGGGGCTTTTTTGGATTAATCTGTTTCTCAATGAGCTCCACTTCTTTATACAATCAACCTCCAGCCCATCGTTACGATACGCACAAATTCCCTCCATGAATTGAGAGTCATTCGAGCGTCTTTTTCTGACAGTGTTGTAAAATTGGTCATATTTGTGGACTTTTCTACCAAATGTATTTGATCCATGACCAAAATGTAATCAGTGTGCACACAGCAAAAATTTAAGATGACGGGAGAGGAAGGAGTGAAACCAGAAAAGTTACAAATCACAGCCCTTTGTGGTCTCTGTCGTTTAGCAGGTGCGTGTCAGGCTACAGAGAGAGTTCACAGCCATGCAGAGGGCTCTGATCTAAAGCAGTGTGATTCTCCACACCCAGGGATTTGTGTGAAACTTAATACCATATTACAGTTCAGGCAACAAGCAGCATTTTGTTCACTGGCTTGCCTCGTTTAGGTCCCAGTGTCGCTGACCGAACAGTCCCCCCTAAAAATTGGTCCCCCCTGCCTTCATTGCACATGTGGCATTTCACCAAGTATTGCCTCCTTTCTGCTTAAAACTGACTTTAAAAAGATTTAAGAGGTTTTACATTGTTATCTGATGGTTAATAATCACATTATTCCCTTTGATCGCTTTGGGTGAACACAGTCCGTCTCAGACATGCTGCCGTGCTTTGATCGCTCCCCCATCTTTTATTGTGAAATAATGCTGAATTTATGTGGAAATGATTGTTGTACAATCAATCAATCAATTTTTTATATAGCGCCAAATCACAACAAACAGTTGCCCCAAGGCGCTTTATATTGTAAGGCAAGGCCATACAATAATTACGTAAAACCCCAACGGTCAAAACGACCCCCTGTGAGCAAGCACTTGGCTACAGTGGGAAGGAAAAACTCCCTTTTAACAGGAAGAAACCTCCAGCAGAACCAGCGGAGGTTGTACAAAAGCTTCATGTACCTAATCACTGAGATAGATGATGACTAGAGTACAGTTTTAATCAGAAACGAGGTGATAATCAGTGAATCGCTGCTGAGGCACAGAAATGACGTGAAATGACAGTTTCACATGTCAAATGACAAACTTACCATCCCTGGTTCTCAAGACCAGGTACCTAAGTGGCTCTGCCTTTTTTTTTTTTTTTTTAAAGATATACTATACACTAGTAGAATTCTATCTTAGATTTGGAATGTAGAAGATATACAGTGAGGAAAATAAGTATATGAATACCCTGCGATTTTGCAAGTTCTCCCACTTAGAAATCATGAAAGGGTCTGAAATTTTCATCTTAGGTGCATGTCCACCGTGAGAGACAATCTAAAAAAAAAAAATAATGTATGATTTTTTTTATTATAATTTATTTGTATGTTACTGCTGCAAATAAGTATTTCAACACCTGTGAAAATCAATGTTAATATTTGGTACAGTAGCCTTTGTTTGCAATTACAGAGGTCAAACGTTTCCTGTAGTTTTTCACCAGGTTTTCACACACTGCAGCAGGGATTTTGGTCCACTCCTCAATACAAATCTTCTCTAGATCTTTCAGGTTTGGCATTTCAACTCCCTCCAAAGATTTTCTATTGAGTTCAGGTCTGGACACTGGCCAGGCCACTCCAGGACCTGGAAATGCTTCTTACGGAGCCCCTCCTTAGTTGCCCTGGCTGTGTGTTTGGGGTCATTGTCATGCTGGAAGACCCAGCCATGACCCATCTTCAATGCTCTTACTGAGGGAAGGAGGTTGTTTGCCAAAATTTCGCAATACATGACCCCATCCATCCTCCCTTCAATACGGTGCAGTCGTCCTGTCCCCTTTGCAGAAGAGCACCCCCAGAGTATGATGTTTCCACCCCCATGCTTCACGGTTGGGATGGTTTTCTGTTCTCATCCTCAAAACATGGTAAGTGGAGTTGAATCCAGTAAGCTCTATTCTGGTCTCATCTGACCACATGACCTTCTCCCATGCCTCCTCTGGATCATCCAGATGGTCACTGGTGAACTTCAAACAGGCCTGGACATGTGCTGGCTTGAGCAGGGGGACCTTGCTGCCCTGCAGGATTTTAAACCATGACAGCGTCATGTGTTACTAATGTAATCTTTGTGACTGTGGTCCCAGCTCTCTTCAGGTCATTGACCAGGTCCTCCTGTGTAGTTCTGAGCTTTCTCAGAATCATCCTTACCTCACAAAGTGAGATCTTGCATGGAATCCCAGACCGAGGGAGATTCACAGTTATCTTATGTTTCTTCCACTTTCTAATAAATAGGTGGACAGGTTGGAGTGTGGACGATTGGACGGCATGAGAGGAGCAGGTGGAGGCTGTGTCAGTTTTGTTTGGAGTAATTTATTAAACGCCTGGAATAATACAGCTTGTTATGCAGTGAAACATCCTAACAGATCATCTAAGACATCTCTACTGCAATATTTGCACTGAGTGAAATTCTCATCTGATTTAATGTTGTATGCTAACAGCTAACACTTTTAGCAGCTGTTGGTTGCTTCATCCGTTCGGTCCACTTCATACATGATTACTGAGAAAATAAGCACCTCATAACATTTAGTGTCCACAACAAAGCAAATACTAATGAGAACCACTGGGCAGTCCCCAAAAATATGATTTAATAAACACCTGAACCCAGGTTAGCTTGTTAGCCTAGCTGGTTCAGACTCAAAGAGAGTGGTGTGTGTTCAGGCATCTTTCATCACACACTGAGCCACCTAAGCTCCACCCCGTTATGCATTAATGAGTTCATCGTGTTGCTGTTGTCAACATGGCATCGCCCAGATACAGGCTTCATATCGGTTGTTCTGGGTCTCTTATGTTGAAATGAGTTTCCCTGTCATTTCTGGTCACGTCACTCTTCGGCACTCAGTGATGGTGCTTCGGTGTGGGCGGGGCTCAGCAGTGACAACCAGGTGACCATCATGTCACTGCTCCTGACAGCCATTTTTCACCAGCTAGTGGGAATCGATGGTTAAGTGCATCACTGCCCCCTACTGTGCTGGAGTGTGGAGGGTTTTATCTTAGTTTTTCCTGCCTTCAGTAAAAAAGGTGTTAGATTCATCTTCCTGACTTCCATCGTTAAGGGCCCCTTCACACAACGATTGAAGCCGACTGGCGCACGAAGATGCCACTCATGAAAAATCTGAGCCGCCTCAAACAGCTGTAGCCTCAACCATTTGTGCACACCAGCACCCGAAAGACAGCGAGTGCCCATGTGTCTTCCAAATTCCAGGTGCCACACACGAACATCCAACACCGCTCGCTGGACACTTAGAAAAGGTGCTTAGAAGGGTGGCTGGTGTCTCCCTTAGAGATAGGGTGAGAAGCTCGGTTGTCCATGGAGAGCTCAGAGAAGAGCTGCTGCTCCTTCGCATTGAAAGGAGCAAGCTGAGGTGGTTCAGGCATCTGGTAAGGATGCCCCCTGGGCACTTCCCTAGGGAGGGGTTCCAGGCACATCCATCTGGGAGGAGACCCTTGGGAAGACCCTGGACAAGGTGGAGAGATTATATCTCCACACTGGCCTGGGAACACCTCAGGGTCCCACAGACAGAGGTGGTCAATGTAGCCCAGGAAAGGGAAGTCTGGGGTCCCCTGCTGGAGCTGTTGCCCCCACGACCCGATCCCAGATAATTGGTTGAAGATGAGTGATCGTGAGTTCTGGGTCAATATATTGTTCATCAAAGTTATGATGACAAGCCTAAAAATAAGAAAATGAATTTTGAATGTGACATTTTATGGACTTAAATGATTGTCAAAGTTAGATGGTAGAAGAATACGTTACAAGGACAATAATGAAATAATGATCGATTGTTTTGATGAAGAGTCTGATTACTGATTTAAAGCCACATCAAAACTCCAACAGGATGTCAGATTATGACTGGATTTGGGTTAAGATCATGATCATCTTCACATTGTTGTCCATGTAGATTTGGAAGAAAAAAAAAGAAAAAAGAAAAAGTAGCTAGTGAAAAGTGTCCTTACTGGTCAGGAGACACTAGATGGCGGTGTGGAATCTCTCTGGGTTGAGCAGTAGTTCTGCAGAAGACAGTTTCATTTATCTTTTTTATTTTGAATTTATTATAATTAAAGTTCTTATGCAGCAGAAACCAACAATGCAGCACAAAATCCTGATAACAGAAAATCAAAGTTACCAAGAAAGCAAATATTTAACTGAAAATATCTAATGTAATATTTTGTCAGATGATAAAGACTGATTTAAAAAAAAAAAAATCTGCTTTTGATCAAAATGAGTGAAGTCGGGCCATAAATACAGTGGGGCAAAAAGTATTGAGTCAGCCCCTGATTGTGCAAGTTCTCCTACTTAGAAAGATGTTAGAAGTCTGTGATTTTCATCATAGGTACACTTCAACTATGAGAGACAAAAGTGAGAAAAATCCAGAAAATCACATTGTAGGATTTGTAAAGAATTTATTTGTAAATTATGGTGGAAATTAAGTATTTGGTCACCCACAAACAAGCAAGATTTCTGGTTCTCACAGACCTGTAACAACGTCTTTAAGAAGTTCTTCTGTCCTCCACCTGTTACCTGTATTAATGGCACCTGTTGGAACTCGTTATCTGTATAAAAGACACCTATCCACAGCTTCAAACAGTCAGACTCCAAACTCAACCATGGCCAAGACCAAAGAGCTGTTGAAGAACACCAGGAAGAAAATTGTAGACCTTCACCAGGCTGGGAAGAGTGAATCTACAATAGTCAGGCAGGTTGGTGTGAATAAATCATCTGTGGGAGCAGTTATAAGAAAATGGAAGACATACAAGACCATTGATAATCTCCCTCAATCTGGGGCTCCACGCAAGATGTCATCCCGTGGGGTCAAAATGATCATGAGAACGGTGAACAAAAATCCCAGAACTACACGGAGGGACCTGATGAATGACCTGCAGACAGCTGGGACCAAAGTAACAAAGGCTACACACTACTCAGAGAGGGACTCAAATCCTGCAGTGTCAGGCGTGTCCCCCTGCTTAAGCCAGTGCATATCCAGGCCCGTCTGAAGTTTGCCAGAGAGCATATGGATGATCCAGAGAAGGATTGGGAGAATATCATGTGGTCAAATGAAACCAACATAAAACTTTTTGGTAAAAACTCAACTTGTCTTGTTTGGAGGAAGAAGAATGCTTAGTTTCATTCCAAGAACACCATATCTACTGTGAAGCATGGGGGTGGAAACATCATGCTTTGGGGCTGTTTTTCTGCAAAGGGGACAGGACGACTGATCCATGTTATGGGAAGAATGAACGTGGCCATGTATCATGAGATTTTAAGCCAAAACCTCCTTCCATCAGTGGAGCATTGAAGATGCAACGTGGCTGGGTCTTCCAGCATGACAATGATCCCAAACACACTGCTCGGGCAATGAAGGAGTGGCTCTGTAAAAAGCAAGGTCCTGGAGTGGTCTAGCCGGTCTCCAGACCTCAACCACATAGAAAATTTGTTGAGGGAGTTGAAAGTCCATGTTGCCCAGCGACAGCCCCAAAACATCACTGCTCCAGAGGAGATCTGCATGGAGGAATCGGCCAAAATATCACCTACAGTGTGTGCAAACCTGGTGAAGACTTACAGGAAACGTCTGACCTCTGTCATTGCCAACAAAGATTATGTTACAAAGTATTGAGTTGAATTTTTGTTACTGACCAAATACTTATTTTCCACCATAATTTACAAATAAATTCTTTAAAAATCCCACAATGTGATTTTCTGGATTTTTTTTCCTCATTTTGTCTCTCACAGTTGAAATGTACCTATGATGAAAATTACAAACCTCACATCTTTCTAAGTAGGAGAACCTGCACAATCATCAGGGACTGATTAAATACTTTTTTACCCCACTGTAAATAAGAAACAGACAAGCAGAAACACAGATGCACAGACAGAAGCAGATGTAGACAGACACAAAGACAAACAGAAACAAAGATGCATACAGACAGAGTGGCAGAAACTAAATCAGACAAAGACACAAATGCATTTACTTTACATTTTGATAAATGTAAAAATTGTGACCGTAAAACTAATCAGATTTCAAGGATATACATTTCAAAATTAAATATTTTATTGTCTTTTTTCAGCATAACATTTTCTGGACTGTATTTTATTTTCAGTATCAAAGTTAGACGTCACCATTCTAACTCACATCGTAAAAGCAGGTCTGCACGCCCTGACATTAAAATGTAGGGGATGTCTCTGTACATAGCTGCCACCACCAAGCTTCACTGCAGAGATGGTGCCTGGTTTCTTCCAAACAAGATGCCTGACATTCATATCAAAGAGTTCAATCTTGGTCTCATCAGACCAGAGAATTTTGTTTCTCATCGTCCTTCAGCTGCCTTTTGGCAAACTCCAGGTGGGCTGTCATGTGCCTTTTATTACAGAGTGGCTTCCGCCTGGCCGCTCTACCATTAGGGTGGCCACGTGTCCTTTTTGCCACAAATTGAGATGGTTTCTGGTGTTCTTATTGACAGTCCAGCTTCAGTTTGAAATGTGTGTATGAAACATGCATTTTTCAATTACACATTTCAAAACTGAAGCTGGACTGTCAATAAGAACACCAGAAACCTCAATCTGCCACAAATCGGCCACCTTTTTGCCACAAATTGAGATTTGTGGCAAAAAGGACATGTGGCTACCCTATCTATTATACAGGCCTGATTGGTGAATTGCTGCAGAGATGGTTGTCCTTCTGGAAGGTTCTCCTCTCTCCACAAAGGAATGCTGGAGCTCTGACAGAGTGACCATCAGGTTCTTGGTCACCTCCCTGACTAATGCCCCTCTGCCCCGATCACTCAGTTTAGACAGGCAGCCAGATCTAGGAGGAGTCCTGGTGGATCTGAACTTCTTTCATTTATGAATGATGGAAGCCACTGTGATCCTTCAAAGCAGCAGAAATGTTTCTGTTCCCTTCCCAGATTTGTGCCTCAAGACAATCCTGTCTCAGAGGTCTACAGACAATTCCTTTGACTTCATGCTTGGTTTGCGCTCTGACATGTACTGTCAACTGTGGGACCTTATATGTAGACAGGTGTGTGTCTTTCCAAATCATGTCTGATCAACTGAGTTTACCCCAGGTGGATTCCAATTAAGCTGTAGAAACATCTCAAGGATGATTAGTGGAAACGGGATGCACCTGAGCTCAATTTTGAGCTTCATGGCAAAGGATGTGAATACTTATGTATTCTTCAATTTTTGCATTTTCATGTGATTTTAGTTTTTTATTTTTAATAAATTGGCAAAAACCTCAAAAAAATGTTATTTTTCCACATATTCATTATGGGGAATTGTGTGTGAAAGCTTGAGGAAAAAAATTTATTTTCATCCATTTTGGAATAAGGCTGTAACAAAATACTTTCTGGATGCACCACAGTGTAAAAGTCCCACAATTCCACAAGCGTTTTCACAGACATTCTCCTGCAATAATGATGAACAGGTAAAGGTCAGGTCCGCCCCTACAAAGCAGCGTGACTCACCCTGTGATTGCTGTGCCTGATTGTTTGCCAAGCAAAACACGATACCTGCAAATAAAGAAAAACAATTTTCAGCAAGTCACCCGAACAGTGTTAATAAAAGTGATTTTTCATTCCCTCTGAGAAAAAGGTACGACCTGGAATACATGACATTGAAGAGCAAAGTACAGATTTATTTATTTATTTATTTATTACATAATCAAGAGTCATTATGTATTTACAGATAACTTTTCAACAAATTACAAATGTCAACATTTAGACTATTAAATTCATGCAAATTCAAGCAGAAGACAACTTCACACACTGGCCTTTAAAGACAAATGCTGATTAAAATGTAGGCGGCTAACATTACCTCACCATGTCACATGACTTAGACATGTTTTCATTGTCATTTAGTAAAACATCACAGATGCTGTCACAGAATGAAATATGCTGCACTAACAGATAAAAACACAGAATATCAGTCCAAGGTATGTGACAGTGATAAATTGGGTTTGAAAAAAAAAAAAAAAAAACTATTGATAACTGTCTCTGTATATACACAACATATAATAAATAAATAAACAAACAAACAACACAGGATATTGAACATGTGAAGATGCTACAAGGATAAAGTTGCTATCAGATGCTACAGTGCATTCTATATTGCACAGTTCTTTCTATGGATTTGTATTTAATTGTCTGCTGGTAGTTGGGTAAAAGCTGACTCAATCTGTGTTTTGCACCTCAGGCTATGGTACTATCTACCTGAGGACACGAGGGAAGACAGTTTGTTAGAGGGAGGTGACGTGTCCTTGATTATCCTTCTTGCCCTGGACAAGCAGTGCTGTTCTGCCAGTTAAACAGTGGTTGGCAGCCTGGCCCTAATAGCCTTCTCTGGTGCCCTCACAAACCTCCCTAGTGCCTTCCTGTCTGCAAGGCTGCTTTCATGCCAGAGAGCGATACCACTGGTTAGTACACCCTCTATTGTAGGTGTCCTCAATGTAGTCCTTAAGGACCCCTAAACCTGCACATTCTCCATCTCTCCCTGCTCTGCCTCAAGCCAATTTGCTAATTCTGGTGTCTGTTAGGAGTTGATTGGCTGTGCAACTGAATTAACAAAACAGCTTGTGGCAGAGCAGGGAGAGATGGACAATGTGCAGGTAAAGGGTCCTTGAGGACCAGATTGAGAATCCCTGCACTATTGTTCCTCTATAGAAGGTGAGGACAGCCAGGCTCAAATGGACACTCTAACCTGCAGAGAAAGTGCAGAGGCTGGTTGACCTTTTTAACCAGAGGACATGTGCAGAGTCCAGGTCAGGTTATCGGAGCTATGAACCCCCAGGTGTTTTGATTGCTGTACAATCTTCACAACAGAGTCCTTGATATAAAAAGGTGTATGGGGGGGCATCTTCTCCTGAAGCTGATCACCAGCGCTTTGGTTTTTTTCCACATTCAGGATCAGATTGCTGTTGTTGCACCAATCAGTGAAGAGTCTCACCTCCTCCCTCTAGAGCATGTCATCCTTGTTCTGGATGAGCCCCACGATGGGTTATGTCGTCAGCATATTTTACAATGTGATTATTGCTGAACTTTGCATGACAGTCGTGGGTCATGAGGGTGAAGAAGAGGGGACTCAGCACACATGCTTGTGGAGCGCCTGCGTGCTCAATGTGATGGTGTTGGACCTGCTGTTACCTCCACGTACAAACTGAGGCCCATTTGTCAAAAAGGCCAGTATCTAGTTTAGCAGGGGGGTGTTCAGTCGCAGTGGGCCCAGTTTGTCAATCAGATGCTGTGGGATTATGGTGTTAAACGCATAACTAAAATCAACCAGCATCATCTGGACCTATGCATTTTTCCTCTCCATGTGTTCCATGGACAGGTGGAGAGCAGTGGATAAGGCGTTTTCAGCAGAGAGGTTTGGTTGGCAAACTGTAGGGGGGGTTGAATATGGGAGGTAAAAAGGGGGTGATGTGCTCTTTAGTCTTTCAAAGCACTTCATGGTTACGGAAGTGAGGGCTACATGATGGTAATCATTAAGGGTGGTAATGGAGGGTCTTTTGGGCACTGGGATGATGGCTGACGGTTTGAAGCATGAAGGTACAACTGCTCGACCCAGGGAGATGTTACAAATGTCTGTCAGGACCTATGCCATTCTGCACATCCCTTGAGCATGCAGCCAGGTATGTGGGCTGGACTTGCAGCCTTCTGTGTTTTTTTTTTTTGTTTTTTCAAGGTCCGGCAGACATCAGCTGGATCAACAGCTAGAACCACCTCATCCTGGAGTGGGGTGGCCTCAAAATGTGAAAAGTAGTTGAGTTCATTCAGGAAGTCATTGTCATCATCACAGTTTGCAGGAGTGAATCTTGTAGTCTAACAGATCTGATTCTCTGCCACAGGGGCAGAGGGGCACTAGGGTCTACAGACTTAAAGGAGGTGTCTTTCTTTCAGCAGGGCACCACAGATATCATCCACAGTTTCTCATTTGCCCTCAATGTGATGTTGATATCACATTGAGCTAAACAATGACATCCTCCATACATTTGTAAATGTAAACAGATACAGCTTCAGCATACTCCTCAGTGTCTGTAGTCTGGTCTGTGGTGGCAGCCTCTTTGAACACTGACCAGTCCGTGCATTCGAAGCATCCCTGCAGTGCCGTCATCACTCCCTCTGGTTACACTCACCTGGTTGATAGAGGCTTTGTTTCTGGTGAGCAAAGGTCTGTATGCAGGAGTTAGCATGATGGAGATGTAATCTGACGAGCTGAGGTGAGGGGCTGCTTTGATGTTGGTAACAGACATGGTCCAGTGTGTTGGCTCCTCTTGTGGCAAAACCCAATCTAATCTAAAACCCACATGTTGGAAAAAGTGGGGGAGAACTTTCTTCATGTTGGCCTGGTTGAAGTCCCCAGCAATAATGAATAGTCCATCTGGGTGTGACATTTGCAGTTTGTTGACGTGGTGATAGACTCCAAGGCTGTCTTAACGTCTGTGTCAGGAGCGATGTAAACACCAATGATGTAAACCACCGAACAGTCATGTGGAAGATAGAAGGCATGTTCTGGTCAGGAATTCAGTACTTGGAGAGCAATATGAGAAAGTTCTGGTTGAGTCCTTGTACCAGCTATTGTTTACGTAGCTGCACACCCCTCTGCCGCGTGGTTTTCCACTGAGCATGCTGTTTCTATCAGCCTGATGGGTGGTTAGCCCCACTAAGCTAATAGCATTGTCCATTGTTGTCTCATTCAGCGACGTCTCAGTGTGAACAAAAGCGCAGCAGTCTCTCACATCCTGTTTATGTGAAAGTTCTAGTTTCACGTAATCCAGTTTGTTTACCATCGACTGGATGTTCGCCTCCAGGATTGACGGAAGCAGCGTGCAGCAGGGGCTAGTTTTAGCCCTCACACTGAGCCAACCGCGGGACCCCACTTCTGCTTCCGCATAGACCACAGTCCTCACGGCCTCTCCCTGTAGGCCGCTGTATGTGGAGGTGTCAGTACTGAGGAGGCTTCTCTGTGTTTGCGTAGCAGACCCTGAACTTACAATAAATCCCAGGTGTTCAGATCGATGTGTCCAATTCTTGCTTCGCAGAGTAGCAGTAGATGTTGTCGGTCATAATCCTTTCTGTTCCTGCTACTTTGGCGGGGGTTGACTTAAAACCTGATTCTTTTCTCTGTATTACTGTGAGCCAGTGCAGTCACTGCCAACTATGGCGCTGCCACCGTATGATGCTGCACCATGATGCTCTTTAATATAATCTACCGGAACACACGCTGCTCCAAATGCAGTATCAATGAGATTGTGCTCATGTCACACCCACTACAACACACAACCTCCCCAGGTCCTGGCTGGCAACCACTGAGACAAACAACTGGTTCAACCCCATGTCTCCATAGTAACCATCTATCTGGGGCAGCCTGGTGAAACATGGCTATGTCCTTGATCTTCTCCAGCCACTGAGTTCCTCAACAGTGAGGCACCTGTGTGCTGGATGTCCAGAAAAACACACCACAGGGACAAAATGTCACAACTGATGTTCCTTCAGAATATCAGTGATTCTCCACATCAGAGTCTCACTACATAACAATTTGACAGTCATGGCAGCAGTATCCAAGGATCTTCCAAAGAGATCTCATGAAGACATCCAGTCATCACCTTAGATCATTGGTTAGACTCCAAGTCTCAACCATTCAGGAAGCACCAGGGGCCTCATGTACAAAGTGTGCTTATGCACACAAAGGGTTTCGCTGCTTGTACGTCTTGTACAGTGTACGTCTGTCACCACTCCAATGTTCAGATGTATCAAGAGTAGGGGTGCAACTAATATTAAGCTAAAGCTCAGAGCTGTGTGTAATAAATACTGTTAAGTGTTAAGTGGTGTTTTATTCTTTCAGTGCAACTCTAAAAAAAAAGATGCACTATTTCTGTATTATCCATTATGACCTTTTATCGGTCTACTTTTGGTCTTGTTATGGTACATATACATATAATATACACAGTGGTGGGCACAGCTAACCAAAAAATTTGCTTCGATAACAGATAATGAGCTAACTGAAAAGTTACCTTTTATAAAGCTAAACTGATAAACCACCAAAAAATTTATCGGAAGCTACATATAACACTTGCAACTACTAACAAGCTTATTTTGAGTTTTAACACCACAATTGCTTCTGGTAGCATCAAAGGCGACTACAGACCCAAACAATGAGTTAGCACTTCTGTCTTTGAGCACCCTGCCCACTGCTGGAAGCTCCTGTTTACTACATAACTTTCAGCAGCAAAGCAGTTGAGAGAAGCAGAGAGAAACCCAACTCTATTCAATAACAGCGTTACCATGAGGCGGAGGTCTTGGAAAATAAATCAGTGATTACTTATGGTTTGGTTTATAGATAAAATTAATACTAATAGAATAACTCCATTAATGTCAATTTTGTCATTTGTACAAAGTTAAAATATAACATACATATAACATACCATCCCTGGTTCTCAAGACCAGGCACCTAAGTGGCTCTACTCTACACTTTTCTACTCGATTTTACTCTTCCTTTTTAGATATACCTTTGTATACTGGCTTAGTTCCACCTTAGAACTGGAATATAAGATATACTTACTGAATTTTCATATATCTTTTGATGTTGAATAATGCACTAATTCTGAAGTTTTGTAACAAACACAGGAAGATGGTAAAGGATTGTGGGTAAAATGTACCTCCGCTAACACTGATTGGTTGACTCATTCATTCTATGTAAACCAACACGTGAGGTGTGTCGTGTGTTGGTGTTTACAGATAAATATGCTTTTGTAAAATATGCCATTTTTTATTTGTAAAAATTTTCAAAAAAAATTATTAGATAACCACCTGATATAACCGGTGTCACAATAAATAGAACACTGCCAACTACTGGACGCTCAGTACTAGGGTGAATACTGCCATGAACACTACTGGCCAGTAGATGGCAGTAGAGACTGTGAAAACTTGCTAAAACAAAATTCCAGATAATCCCTGTCTGCTACGTTTAAGATGTGTGGAATTTAATAAACATACACACACACACACACACACACACACACACACACACACACACACACACACACACACACACACACACACACACACACACACACACACACACACACACACACACACACCAAATCAAAATCAATTTTATTTATATAGCGCCAAATCACAACAAACAGTCACCCAAAGGCACTTTATATTGTAAGGCAAAAGCCATACAATAATTACAGAAAAAACCCAACGGTCAAAACAACCCCCTATGAGCAAGCACTTGGCGACAGTGTTAAGGAAAACTCCCTTTTAACAGGAAGAAATGTTATGTTTCGGACGCGGTCGGAGCACCGACCCAGCGTTTGAAAGGACCCAGCATACAATAAGCAGAGCACGGTTCAAAAGATAACAGAATTTAATAAACATAACAGTGTGTGACGTGCTAAACAACTAAAAAGTCCGCGGTCTGGTGAGGTGGAAACACGGCGCGCTCTCAAAAGCGCAAACGGTCCGGAGCCACAGCAGTTCTGACCCAGGGACCCCGCCGACACCCCCCAGGTGGCCGCGACAAACCAAGTCTGTGAAGAAAGAAAAGTGAGGTGAGTCCAACTCCACACAGAGAGACACAACTCAAAGGTGCACGCAATCAGCAAACGCTTCCTGGCTTAAATCTATACATCAGCTTCTTACTCTGCAGGCACGGAACAACTCAGTTCAAATCTCCACTGCAGCAGAAGCTGATTAGACAATTAGCATAACATGACAGCTCACTAACACAAGGTGTGAGGGACACCAAATCCACTGTCATTACTTCATAAAAGTCACCAAAACCAAATTACCTCAGGAAGTGTGCTGAAGAGCATGAGACCTCACCCAATCCTCCTTCACAGACTGTGGCGACAAACCTGGAGCGGTCTCTGCGTCCGTGATGGTGAGATTGTTCTCCTGACGTCGATCTCACACGTCTGCTCACAAGGTCGAGTCTCTGGCAATCACACACTGTGCATTCAAGGTTTAAATGCAGCAATCTCTGATTAAGACAAAATACACCACAGCTGTGAGTCCCGATGACCTGCATGTGAAAACAAGCCTCAGGTGTTCAGGGTGAGGTCCTAATGCTCAGCCACTCAGTCCTGAATGCATACCACCTGGTGGGAGAAACAGAAAACAAAAACCAAGCCAGCCAAACACCCCAGCCCACAACAGTACCCCACCCTCACGGGAAGCCTCCGGGCGACCACAGGACCTGGGCCAGAAAAAACAAAGCCCCCCTTCAGGGACTATGGCTGGAATGTTGGCTGGGAACAAAAACACCTCCTGCAGCTTCAGTTTCGGCTCCTTGTGCTGACGATCCAGCTGGGAAAGGCCCGTCTCCAGGAGCTGTGCGTTACTGTGCTCTGACGACAGCTCCATCATCAGCTGCTCCACCTGCAATGTTAATTTCTTCATGCAGTCATTGATCATCTCAATGTTGAGCCTCTCCAGCTCTTCCCTCAGCTGGATAACGCACGCTTCCAGCCGCCTCTTCTCTGTCAACAGGGAACTCCGTGCTGAGACCATCACTCTCATCCTGGAGCTCATCCTTTCTCACCCTGAGCCTGTCTGCAGCAGACTGCTCCGCAGCTGACACTCCAGTGCAGAGACATCCTTTGTTGACTTGAATGGTCTTGCCCTCTGTTTCATTTAGCAAACCTATTAGAGTCTCCACCTTTGCGTTCATTCCTGTCGACTCTTGCTTTAGTTGTTCACTTTGCATAATTTTGGCCAGGAGTTCTTGAACCTGTGCACTCAGCCTTCTTTCGACTATGTGTTAAAGACTGCTTAGTTATAAAACAAAAAAAGAAAAGACAAACACAAACAACCATACCAACCCCCCCCTCCCCAGAGGACCGTCCCATCAAACCCCGGGAAGAGGAGAAAAGAAAAAACACAACCCAAACTCAAGCTTGCAAACAAAAAAAAAAAAAACGCCAACACCCCCCCTCCGGACGACATGCAGGGACCAACACCCCCCAGAGGACATCCCACCAGCTCCAGGAGTAATAACCACAGCCGAGGTCCCTCTGGGATCCCAAGTCACCCACGGGGACTCCCAGCGCCTCCCAGAGGACCGTTCCATCAAACCCCAGGAGACGCCCCCCCTCATGACTAACAGACCCAGCCCCGGCCGTCTACGGCTAGATGGACCCACCGCCCTTTCCCCCCCAGAGGACACCACAGGCACACCCTGAGGGCGGAAACTGGGGGGAAAAAAAAACATACAAACAAAACAACAACCCCAACCCCACCCCCTCAGCGCAGTGGAAACTGGAAGTACGTCCAGTGTCACCAACCACGACTATACCCCAAAAGTCAACCGGGAGGAGTGGAACAGCGGTAATGGCGTACGGCACAAGACGGCGCCACCCCTCCGACTTTTAAACCAGCCACCAGCTGCGGGTATATTCCACTGCCCCAAACCTCAGCTACGCCGATGGCGTACGGCTCAAAGGCGCGCTGAAGCCGGAGGTGGAACAGGGAATCAACAAAAAAAAAACACCCCGAACCCCCCCCTCCCGGGTGCAGAGGTTACCTGGGAAACGCCCAGCATAACCAAACTGCACCACTCCAGCAACGCCGACAACGTACGGCTCACACGGCTGGAGCCAGAGGAGAAGAGAGGGCACAACAAAAACAAAAAAAAAAGAAAAAAGAAAAAACAACCCAATTACCCCCCCATCACCCCCCAGAGGACCGTCCCATCAAACCCTGGGAGGTGAAACCAAAAGAAATAAAAAAGAAAGACTAACAGACTAACATAAAGTCACCTGGGTCAAACTATGCTCCAGACAGCCTGCATTTTCAACTCCACCAGACCACAGACAGTGCTTAAAAACCCACAAAAACAACAAATTAACCCCTGATAAAAACACCTCATACTAAAACAAGAAACAGATAATAGACCAATAAAAAAAACTACCATTGGCCAAAGAATGGAAAAACATTGTGTTTTCCATCCTTTGAACCTGAACGGTAATGTGACTCTGTCACCAACAGAGGGAGCCAAAGTGCCAAATAAGAAAATCCCCGTGGTAACAGAGTAAAACCCATTCACACTGCTGCAAACGACAGCAGGTTATACCAAAAAGCTTAACGTGCAAACTAAATACCACCGGGGCTGCTACAACAGGCATCGGAGCCAGCTGCACGGGAGGAAACGGCGCTACAGCCGTAACAGCGGGGTGCGACGCGACCCAAGGTGTAAACTCCACCATGCGCGCACCAACGTGCACAACCTGGGCGGAGAGAACCCGCAACTGATCCCGGATCAACTCCAACATCTGTTGCAGCCTTCCCGGCAAAAATACCGTCTCTGCTTCCGCTGGTCCATTGTTAAATGGCCAGAGACTACTGTTATGTTTCGGACGCGGTCGGAGCACCAACCCATCCTTTGAAAGGACCCAGCATAAAATAAGCAGAGCATGGTTCAAAAGATAACAGAATTTAATAAACATAACAGTGTGTGACGTGCTAAACAACTAAAAAGTCCGTGGTCTGATGCGGTGGAAACACGGCGCACTCTCAACAGCGCAAATGGTCCGTAGCCACAGCAGTTCAGACCCAGGGACCCCGCCGACACCCCCCAGGTGGCCGCAACAAACCAAGTCTGTGAAGAAAGAAAAATGCGGTGAGTCCAACTCCACACAGAGAGACACAACTCAAAGGTGCACGCAATCAGCAAACGCTTCCTGGCTTAAATCTATACATCAGCTTCTTACTCTGCAGGCACGGAACAACTCAGTTCAAATCTCCACTGCAGCAGAAGCTGATTAGACAATTAGCATAACGTGACAGCTCACTAACACAAGGTGTGAGGGACACCAAATCCACTGTCATTACTTCATAAAAGTCACCAAAACCAAATTACCTCAGGAAGTGTGCTGAAGAGCGTGAGACCTCACCCAATCCTCCTTCACAGACTGTGGCGTCAAACCTGGAGCGGTCTCTGCGTCCGTGATGGTGAGATTGTTCTCCTGACGTCGATCTCACACGTCTGCTCACAAGGTCGAGTCTCTGGCAATCACACACTGTGCATTCAAGGTTTAAATGCAGCAATCTCTGATTAAGACAAAATACACCACAGCTGTGAGTCCCGATGACCTGCATGTGAAAACAAGCCTCAGGTGTTCAGGGTGAGGTCCTAATGCTCAGCCACTCAGTCCTGAATGCATACCACCTGGTGGGAGAAACAGAAAACAAAAACCAAGCCAGCCAAACACCCCAGCCCACAACAAGAAACCTCCAGCAGAACCAGGCTCAGGGAGGGGCAGTCTTCTGCTGGGACTGGTTGGGGCTGAGGGGAGAGAATCAGGAAAAAGACATGCTGTGGAAGAGACAGTGGTGGGCACAGATAACCAAAAAATTAACTTTGATAACAGATAATCAGATAACTGAAAAGTTATCTTTGATAAAGATAAACCGATAAACCACCCAAAAATGTATCGGAAGTTACAGATAATCGATAAATTCCTGTATTGTCTCTGGTACATTTGCAATTACTAAGAAGCTGAAATTGACTTTTAACACGATCGCTTTTGAAAGCATCAAAAGTGACAAAAGACCCAAAGAATGAGCCAGTATTTCCATGTTTGACCATGCTGTCCCCTGGAGCAAGCTGCACAGAAGAATCCTGAGAGCACCCACAAAATCAGCTCTCTACTAATCATAATGCTCCGGTCAGGCGGAGGTCTTGAAAAATAAAGTCATACTAACATGGTTTGGTGTGAATACTGATAGAATAACTCCATTAATGTCAATTCTGTCATTTGTACAAAGTTAAAATATAACATATATCTTTTAATGTTGAATAATGCCCTAATTCTGAGGTTTTGTAACAAACACAGACCGCAAATCATTCTGGGTAAAAGTGCCTCTGCTAAACACTGATTGTTTCAGTCATTCATTATGTAAACCAACACGTTAATGTGACGTGTGTCATGTGTTGGTTTAAAGATAAATGTGCTTTTGTAAAATATTCCATTTTTATTTGTAAAAACAGGCATTTTTACGGAGCCCTGGAAGTGTCATCGCAAAATGTTTTGCATGTGGAGAGAAAGTGCGCACATTTTATTAGTGCCGTGCACACGTTTGATGATGTGCGCATCTTTTATGATGTTGTAAAACGTGCACTCAATATTAGTAAGTAAATTTATTTATATAGTGCCTTTCACAGACATAAGTCACAAAGCACTTCACAGGTTAAAATGCAATAACAAATAATAAAAACATAGATAAAGATAAGATAAGAATTGGTCAGTTCTGAAAAGCCTTATCTTGACACATAAATGTTGGCTTTACACTGTGCGTGTTTTGGCCATTTTTCAGATGACTTTTCATTCATGCGAGAATTTTTTGGACCGAGTTTCAGGTTAATCGCGCGTCCTGCATCGTGTAGTGGAGTAACAAGCTTTAACATCTCACGACCACCTCCTGCTGCTAAAGAGCTACAAGCATCCAACCGCAGAGCTGTCTTGTAATGTTTTTTGTTGTTGTTGTTTTGTTTTTAAACTTAATTTGTAAAAAAAAAAAAAAAAAAGCCATTTGAAAAGCCAAAAAGTTGATTTGACCACCATCTGATAACCGGGTCAAAATAAATAGAACACTGCCATCTACTGGTACCCAGACGCTTAGTACTTGGGGCGAATACTGCCATGAACACTAATGGCCAGTAGATGGCAGTAGTGGCCTTGAAAACTTGCCAAACAAAATTCCAGAAAATCCGTGTCTGCTACATTTAAGATGCATAGAATTTAACAAACGCAAATACAATAACATCTATAAACCCAGAGAATATATTCACAAGAGTTTTAGGCACTAGAGTTTAATGCTGTTGTCCGTGGAGCCTGAACAGAGTGTCTCAAATGCATTTCTCCTGTCGTGAATGTCTGAGATTACCCTATGGTACCCATAATGCATTGCTGCCGGGCACAGCATGTGCTCACAAAACCTTAAAAATTAGCACATTACTTTAAAATGAAAAAATTATATAGCTGATATTTTCACTTTATAAAACTTCATACATGACAGTAATTTTACATAACTTGTCCAAAATGAGTAGGTTAAATTTTAAACCATAAGTTAAAAATGTATGCCTCTGGATCATTACATTACAGTACAAGTATTACATTACAGTAGAAGTCTTTCAGAAAGTGCTGTAACTAGGTTTAAGAATATGCTTCCTTCTTTATGTTCTCCAATGCCATATACCAACACAGGGCAGAGTAGCTGCCTAAACTCTGAGTGAGATAGATTATCTCGTCAATAGTTTTATATCCTCATTGAGGACAACTTTGGATGCTGTAGCTCCTCTGAAAAAGAGAGTCTTAAATCAGAAGTGCCTGACTCCGTGGTATAACTCACAGCTTAAAGCAGATAACCCGTAAGTTGGAGAGGAAATGGCGTCTCACTAATTTAGAAGATCTTCACTTAGCCTGGAAAAAGAGTCTGTTGCTCTATAAAAAAGCCCTCCGTAAAGCTAGGACATCTTACTACTCATCACTAATTGAAGAAAATAAGAACAACCCCAGGTTTCTTTTCAGCACTGTAGCCAGGCTGACAAAGAGTCAGAGCTCTATTGAGCCGAGTATTCCTTTAACTTTAACTAGTAATGACTTCATGACTTTCTTTGCTAATACAATTTTAACTATTAGAGAAGAAATTACTCATAACCATACCAAAGACATATCGTTCTCTTTGGCTGCTTTCAGTGATGCCGGTATTTGGTTAGACTCTTTCTCTCCGATTGTTCTGAGTTATTTTCATTAGTTACTTCCTCCAAACCATCAACATGTCCATTAGACCCCATTCCTACCAGGCTACTCAAGGAAGCCCTACCATTAATTAATGCTTTGATCTTAAATATGATCAATCTATCTTTATTAGTTGGCTATGTACCACAGGCTTTTAAGGTGGCAGCAATTAAACCATTACTTAAAAAGCCATCACTTGACCCAGCTATCTTAGCTAATTATAGGCCAATCTCCAACCTTCCTTTTCTCTCAAAAATTCTCGAAAGGGTAGTTGTAAAACAGCTAACTGATCATCTGCAGAGGAATGGTCTATTTGAAGAGTTTCAGTCAGGTTTTAGAATTCATCATAGTTCAGAAACAGCATTAGTGAAGGTTACAAATGATCTTCTTATGGCCTCAGACAGTGGACCTTGTTCTGTTAGACCTCAGTGCTGCTTTTGATACTGTTGACCATAAAATTTTATTACAGAGATTAGAGCATGCCATAGGTATTAAAGGCACTGCGCTGTGGTGGTTTGAATCATATTTATCTAATAGATTACAATTTGTTCATGTAAATGGGGAATCTTCTTCACAGACTAAGGTTAATTATGGAGTTCCACAAGGTTCTGTGCTAGGACCAATTTTATTCACTTTATACATGCTTCCCTTAGGCAGTATTATTAGACAGCATTGCTTAAATTTTCATTGTTACGCAGATGATTGCCAGCTTTATCTATCCATGAAGCCAGAGGACACACACCAATTAGATAAACTGCAGGATTGTCTTACAGACATAAAGACATGGATGACCTCTAATTTCCTGCTTTTAAACTCAGATAAAACTGAAGTTATTATACTTGGCCCCACAAATCTTAGAAACATGGTGTCTAACCAGATCCTTACTCTGGATGGCATTACCCTGACCTCTAGTAATACTGTGAGAAATCTTGGAGTCATTTTTGATCAGGATATGTCATTCAAAGCGCATATTAAGCAAATATGTAGTACTGCAATTTGCATTTGCGCAATATCTCTAAAATTAGAAAGGTCTTGTCTCAGAGTGATGCTGAAAAACTAATTCATGCATTTATTTCCTCTAGGCTGGACTATTGTAATTCATTATTATCAGGTTGTCCTAAAAGTTCCCTGAAAAGCCTTCAGTTAATTCAAAATGCTGCAGCTCGAGTACTGACAGGGACTAGAAGGAGAGAGCATATCTCACCCATATTGGCCTCTCTTCATTGGCTTCCTGTTATTTCTAGAATAGAATTTAAAATTCTTCTTCTTACTTATAAGGTTTTGAATAATCAGGTCCCATCTTATCTTAGGGACCTCATAGTACCATATCACCCCAATAGAGCGCTTCGCTCTCAGACTGCAGGCTTACTTGTAGTTCCTAGGGTTTGTAAGAGTAGAATGGGAGGCAGAGCCTTCAGCTTTCAGGCTCCTCTCCTGTGGAGCCAGCTCCCAATTCAGATCAGAGAGACAGACACCCTCTCTACTTTTAAGATTAGGCTTAAAACTTTCCTTTTTGCTAAAGCTTATACAACCCCTGGCAAAAATTATGGAATCACTGGCCTCAGAGGATGTTCATTCAGTTGTTTAATTTTGTAGAAAAAAAGCAGATCACAGACATGACACAAAACTAAAGTCATTTCAAATGGCAACTTTCTGGCTTTAAGAAACACTATAAGAAATCAAGAAAAAAAGATTGTGGCAGTCAGTAACGGTTACTTTTTAGACCAAGCAGAGGAAAAAAAAATATGGAATCACTCAATTCTGAGGAAAAAATTATGGAATCACCCTGTAAATTTTCATCCCCCAAATTAACACCTGCATCAAATCAGATCTGCTCATTGACATTGACCCTGTGTGTCTTTTTGCAAGGAATGTTTTTGCAGTTTTTTCTCTATGGCAAGATGCATTATCATCTTGAAAAATGATTTCATCATCCCCAAACATCCTTTCAATTGTCCAAAATATCAACATAAACTTGTGCATTTATTGATGATGTAATGACAGCCATCTCCCCAGTGCCTTTACCTGACATGCAGCCCCATATCATCAATGACTGTGGAAATTTACATGTTCTCTTCAGGCAGTCATCTTTATAAATCTCATTGGAAAGGCACCAAACAAAAGTTCCAGCATCATCACCTTGCCCAATGCAGATTCGAGATTCATCACTGAATATGACTTTCATCCAGTCATCCACAGTCCACAATTGCTTTTCCTTAGCCCATTGTAACCTTGTTTTTTTCTGTTTAGGTGTTAATGATGCCTTTCGTTTAGCTTTTCTGTATGTAAATCCCATTTCCTTTAGGCGGTTTCTTACAGTTCGGTCACAGATGTTGACGCCAGTTTCCTCCCATTCGTTCCTCATTTGTTTTGTTGTACATTTTTCGATTTTTGAGACATATTGCTTTAAGTTTTCTGTCTTGATGCTTTGTCTTCCTTGGTCTACCAGTATGTTTGCCTTTAACAGCCTTCCCATGTTGTTTGTATTTGGTCCAGAGTTTAGACACAGCTGACTGTGAACAACCAACATCTTTTGCAACATTGCGTGATGATTTACTCTCTTTTAAGAGTTTGATAATCCTCTCCTTTGTTTCAATTGACATCTCTCGTGTTGGAGCCATGATTCATGTCAGTCCACTTGGTGCAACAGCTCTCCAAGGTGTGTTCACTCCTTTTTAGATGCAGACTAACGAGCAGATCTGATATGATGCAGGTGTTAGTTTTGGGGATGAAAATTTACAGGGTGATTCCATACTTTTTTCCTCAGAATTGAGTGAGTCCATATTTTTTTCCTCTGCTTGGTCTAAAAAGTAACCGTTATTGACTGCCACAATCTTTTTTTTCCTGATTTCTTATAGTGTTTCTTAAAGCCAGAAAGTTGCCATTTGAAATGACTTTAGTTTTGTGTCATGTCTGTGATCTGCTTTTTTTCTACAAAATTAAACAACTGAATGAACATCCTCCGAGGCCGGTGATTCCATAATTTTTGCCAGGGGTTGTAGACATGATGGAGTTTGATGAGGAAGAGTTCAGAAAAATATGACTGGAATTTTGGAATTTTAATTACCATTTACAGTTGGCGATGAAAGACTTGGGTGTTAACCGTGTTAAAGTCAGAACAAGAAGTTGCACTGAAAGAAATACATTCTGTGTGTTGTCGCTCCAGTGAGAGCGGCACGCTGAGCAGAGTGAACTTGCTGCAATGTAATCCAGCGTTGCTGCCATATTGGATGCACCTCATCTCGACGTTCACCTCATCTCGACGTTCACCTCATCTCGATGGGACACCTGAGTCAACTGGAGTCAATAGAGAGTGAGCAAATTTGTCGGTATTTTGTGTTGCTTACGGTTGCAATAACCGGCGCAGTACAGAAACCAGATCGCGTGGGATTACCTTTCATAAATAAAATTGAACAATAATTTTGGTTATTTTACCTTTTGTAATATTATGTCATGGTAACAAATGGTACTTACATGTAATGTTATTCCAGCAGGAACTGGTACTTTCTCTCCATCCAACTCGCATTGCAACTCAAGCGAATTTTCGTTAATGCGGCAAAAGGAAGAGTGCATTTGTGCACATTTCCATCCACTTGTTACATACTTTTGTTTCACAATTCTTTGGAATTGAGTGGTGTGTATTTCACAAAGTAAGGCTGCACCACATCGCAAAATTAACTCCACTGGAGTTACAGAGTGCCAGCACACACAGGAACCTATGCAACACAGTTCTTTTTCAAGGCTTTTAGCTCTCCAGCTCCAGTCAAATGCCGAACAAGGTAGTTTAAGACCCTGGAATGTCCTGGAACATTCTTTTCCTGGCCTTGAAAAAAAAGTTCATCTTTGTAATAAATATTAAAGCAAAAATCCACTAAGCTGAAGCGCTCCCATGCGAAAAAACACCAACAACAAAAAACCCAATTATTATTTTTTTAATTTATTAGGGGTGTCTAATAAAAGTTTTTTTTTGTTTTGTTTTTTTTGCATGGGAGCGCTTACGCTGTGTGGATTTTTGCTTTAATATTTGTCTCACCTTGATCAGCACACCGTTTTGCACATCTTGGGTGTGCGTGTCTTTTTGATTCATCTTTGTAACAAAATCAGGTGAGCAAAGCAGAGGAAATGAAAGTGATGTGCCGTGTGTGTGTGTGTGTGTGTGTGAGAGAGAAATAAAGTCAAATGAACAATCCAAACTTGTTTCTTTATGAAATTATAAAATTAACTTCTACCTTTATCTATATGCCACACCATATGTCTGTGTTAAAGAGCATAAGACAAAGTCTTTCAGTAGGAAAGACATATTTTATTAGTCCCTGCACTAATCAGAGCGGGCCCTCAGATTAGGAAACACTGCTGCAACCAACAGAACATTTCTATAGGTAGTTTCGCCTTCCATGACAACTGAATGAGGGGTGAATTTTTGTTAACTTCTTAGTTTAAGTTGTGTAAACCCATAAATTTATGCTTAATTAGGTTGTTGCCGAGTTGAGCCTCAGAGCTACGGTCACTCAGAGGCAGAAGGGTCACTAGCTGTGGTCTTTAAGAGCATTTTATTGCAAATGTCTTTAATAATGTGGCTTGTTTGGTGGTTAATTGTCTTAAATCAGACCTGAGCATTGTACGGCCTGTGGGCCACGTCCAGCCCTTTGGCTGTCTCTGACTGGCGTGCATGAGATTATTTAGAAATTACATCATGCATGAAATAAAATGCTGTTGCTTTTAATTTGTAGGCATCTTTTAGTCTCATTTTACTTACCGTGCATCCAGAAAATATTCACAGCGCTGCACTTTTTCCATATTTTGTCGTGTTACAGCCTTATTCCAAAATGGATGACATGTATTTATTTTTATTTTATTTATTTATTTGCAAATTCACTCAGTTTGGAAAATGCCCTTTTGAAAAATTTAAGGAAATTTTTCATTGTTTAGATTTTCAGTAGCATCATTGTTACAGGGTGTAGTCACACAAAATCCCAGGCACACCTCAATGGTCTCCTTATACAACAGCACTCAGTTTGGAAAAATGTCATTGTGGAAAAAGTTTGGAGAATTTTTCACTGTTTACATTTTCAAAGTGTCGATGTTATACAGTGTAGTGACACAAAATTTACTGCACACATCAGTGGGGTCCTGCTGGTTATACTACAGCTCTCAGTTTGGGAAAATGTGCAAAAATGTAATTTTCAGGAATTTTATTGCTCATTTTATTATTTATGTTCATGATAAAATGATTTTAATGATGTTACTTATGTTAATGATAAAAAACACATTTGCACATTTTTCCAAACTGTGCTGTACTACAACCAGCAGGAGACCATTGATGTGTTCAGTGAATTTGGTGACACCACACCTAAAGGTCCGGTCCTACTGGCGTTTAGGAAGATTTGCGCATGAATTGCCTTAACTAAAGCACTCCTTCTGCTGAATCACCTCTAAATTATTTACACATTATTCACTTTGCGTGTTTTTAGGAATCCGCTAGCTTAGCGTAGCTACTAGCTCTTAGCCGATTTAGCATGGCGGCTTCTCCTGTCTCTCCCGCACTTTTCTGCTG